>NC_073692.1:57926889-58070470 GCF_029784155.1 Uranotaenia lowii
TGCATGGTTGTATGTTAAAAAAGTGTGTGAATAATAATCAAATTTTTTTTAATTCGCTAACACTTTATCGGAAGAGAAATTTCCAAATTTCTAAAGAGTTTGTCAAAAATTTCAGAATTCAAAAAAGTTATCCAAAATTTTCTGACTTTAAATAACATAAAACAGGCATAGCATAAGCATAAGCACTAAAACAGCATTAGCATGGCATAAGTAAAGCAATAGCATAGCACAAGCATAGCATCAGAAAAAATGACAAAAATGACAAAAATGACAAAAATGACAAAAATGACAAAAATGACAAAAATGACAAAAATGACAAAAATGACAAAAATGACAAAAATGACAAAAATGACAAAAACGACAAAAACGACAAAAATGACAAAAATGACAAAAATGACAAAAATGACAAAAATGACAAAAATGACAAAAATGACAAAAATGACAAAAATGACAAAAATGACAAAAATGACAAAAATGACAAAAATGACAAAAATGACAAAAATGACAAAAATGACAAAAATGACAAAAATGACAAAAATGACAAAAATGACAAAAATGACAAAAATGACAAAAATGACAAAAATGACAAAAATGACAAAAATGACAAAAATGACAAAAATGACAAAAATGACAAAAATGACAAAAATGACAAAAATGACAAAAATGACAAAAATGACAAAAATGACAAAAATGACAAAAATGACAAAAATGACAAAAATGACAAAAATGACAAATTTGACAAAAATGACAAAAATGACAAAAATAACAAAAATAACAAAAATGACAAAAATGACAAAAATGACAAAAATGACAAAAATGTAAAAAATGACAAAAATGACAAAAATGACAAAAATGACAAAAATGACAAAAATGACAAAAATGACAAAAATGACAAAAATGACAAAAATGACAAAAATGACAAAAATGACAAAAATGACAAAAATGACAAAAATGACAAAAATGACAAAAATGACAAAAATGACAAAAATAACAAAAATGACAAAAAAGACAAAAATGACAAAAATGACAAAAATGACAAAAATGACAAAAATGACAAAAATGACAAAAATGACAAAAATGACAAAAATGACAAAAATGACAAAAATGACATAAATGACAAAAATGACAAAAAATGACAAAAATGACAAAAATGACAAAAATGACAAAAATGACAAAAATGACAAAAATGACAAAAATGACAAAAATGACAAAAATGACAAAAATGACAAAAATGACAAAAATGACAAAAATGACAAAAATGACAAAAATGACAAAAATGACAAAAATGACAAAAATGACAAAAATGACAAAAATGACAAAAATGACAAAAATGACAAAAAAATGACAAAAATGACAAAAATGACAAAAATGACAAAAATGACAAAAATGACAAAAATGACAAAAATGACAAAAATGACAAAAATGACAAAAATGACAAAAATGACAAAAATGACAAAAATGACAAAAATGACAAAAATGACAAAAATGACAAAAATGACAAAAATGACAAAAATGACAAAAATGACAAAAATGACAAAAATGACAAAAATGACAAAAATGACAAAAATGACAAAAATGACAAAAATGACAAAAATGACAAAAATGACAAAAATGACAAAAATGACAAAAATGACAAAAATGACAAAAATGACAAAAATGACAAAAATGACAAAAATGACAAAAATGACAAAAATGACAAAAATGACAAAAATGACAAAAATGACAAAATGACAAAAATGACAAAAATGACAAAAATGACAAAAATGACAAAAATGACAAAAATGACAAAAATGACAAAAATGACAAAAATGACAAAAATGACAAAAATGACAAAAATGACAAAAATGACAAAAATGACAAAATGACAAAAATGACAAAAATGACAAAAATGACAAAAATGACAAAAATGACAAAAATGACAAAAATGACAAAAATGACAAAAATGACAAAAATGACAAAAATGACAAAAATGACAAAAATGACAAAAATGACAAAATGACAAAAATGACAAAAATGACAAAAATGACAAAAATGACAAAAATGACAAAAATGACAAAAATGACAAAAATGACAAAAATGACAAAAATGACAAAAATGACAAAAATGACAAAAATGACAAAAATGACAAAAATGACAAAAATGACAAAAATGACAAAAATGACAAAAATGACAAAAATGACAAAAATGACAAAAATGACAAAAATGACAAAAATGACAAAAATGACAAAAATGACAAAAATGACAAAAATGACAAAAATGACAAAAATGACAAAAATGACAAAAATGACAAAAATGACAAAAATGACAAAAATGACAAAAATGACAAAAATGACAAAAATGACAAAAATGACAAATTTGACAAAAATGACAAAAATGACAAAAATAACAAAAATAACAAAAATGACAAAAATGACAAAAATGACAAAAATGACAAAAATGACAAAAATGACAAAAATGACAAAAATGACAAAAATGACAAAAATGACAAAAATGACAAAAATGACAAAAATGACAAAAATGACAAAAATGACAAAAATGACAAAAATGACAAAAATGACAAAAATGACAAAAATGACAAAAATGACAAAAATGACAAAAATGACAAAAATGACAAAAATGACAAAAATGACAAAAATGACAAAAATGACAAAAATGACAAAAATTACAAAAATAACAAAAATGACAAAAAAGACAAAAATGACAAAAATGACAAAAATGACAAAAATGACAAAAATGACAAAAATGACAAAAATGACAAAAATGACATAAATGACAAAAATGACAAAAAATGACAAAAATGACAAAAATGACAAAAATGACAAAAATGACAAAAATGACAAAAATGATAAAAATGATAAAAATGATAAAAATGACAAAAATGACAAAAATGACAAAAATGACAAAAATGACAAAAATGACAAAAATGACAAAAATGACAAAAATGACAAAAATGACAAAAATGACAAAAATGACAAAAATGACAAAAATGACAAAAATGACAAAAATGACAAAAATGACAAAAATGACAAAAATGACAAAAATGACAAAAATGACAAAAATGACAAAAATGACAAAAATGACAAAAATGACAAAAATGACAAAAATGACAAAAATGACAAAAATGACAAAAATGACAAAAATGACAAAAATGACAAAAATGACAAAAATGACAAAAATGACAAAAATGACAAAAATGACAAAAATGACAAAAATGACAAAAATGACAAAAATGACAAAAATGACAAAAATGACAAAAATGACAAAAATGACAAAAATGACAAAAATGATAAAAATGATAAAAATGATAAAAATGATAAAAATGACAAAAATGACAAAAATGACAAAAATGACAAAAATGACAAAAATGACAAAAATGACAAAAATGACCAAAATGACAAAAATGACAAAAATGACAAAAATGACAAAAATGACAAAAATGACAAAAATGACAAAAATGACAAAAATGACAAAAATGACAAAAATGACAAAAATGACAAAAATGACAAAAATGACAAAAATGACAAAAATGACAAAAATGACAAAAATGACAAAAATGACAAAAATGACAAAAATGACAAAAATGACAAAAAAGACAAAAATGACAAGAATGACAAAAATGACAAAAATGACAAAAATGACAAAAATGCCAAAAATGACAAAAATGACAAAAATGACAAAAATGACAAAAATGACAAAAATGACAAAAATGACAAAAATGACAAAAATGACAAAAATGACAAAAATGACAAAAATGACAAAAATGACAAAAATGACAAAAATGACAAAAATGACAAAAATGACAAAAATGACAAAAATGACAAAAATGACAAAAATGACAAAAATGACAAAAATGACAAAAATGACAAAAATGACAAAAATGACAAAAATGACAAAAATGACAAAAATGACAAAAATGACAAAAATGACAAAAATGACAAAAATGACAAAAATGACAAAAATGACAAAAATGACAAAAATGACAAAAATGACAAAAATGACAAAAATGACAAAAATGACAAAAATGACAAAAATGACAAAAATGACAAAAATGACAAAAATGACAAAAATGACAAAAATGACAAAAATGACAAAAATGACAAAAATGACAAAAATGACAAAAATGACAAAAATGACAAAAATGACAAAAATGACAAAAATGACAAAAATGACAAAAATGACAAAAATGACAAAATGACAAAAATGACAAAAATGACAAAAATGACAAAAATGACAAAAATGACAAAAATGACAAAAATGACAAAAATGACAAAAATGACAAAAATGACAAAAATGACAAAAATGACAAAAATGACAAAAATGACAAAAATGACAAAAATGACAAAAATGACAAAAATGACAAAAATGACAAAAATGACAAAAATGACAAAAATGACAAAAATGACAAAAATGATAAAAATGACAAAAATGACAAAAATGACAAAAATGACAAAAATGACAAAAATGACAAAAATGACAAAAATGACAAGAATGACAAAAATGACAAAAATGACAAAAATGACAAAAATGACAAAAATGACAAAAATGACAAAAATGACAAAAATGACAAAAATGACAAAAATGACAAAAATGACAAAAATGACAAAAATGACAAAAATGACAAAAATGACAAAAATGACAAAAATGACAAAAATGACAAAAATGACAAAAATGACAAAAATGACAAAAATGACAAAAATGACAAAAATGACAAAAATGACAAAAATGACAAAAATGACAAAAATGACAAAAATGACAAAAATGACAAAAATGACAAAAATGACAAAAATGACAAAAATGACAAAAATGACAAAAATGACAAAATGACAAAAATGACAAAAATGACAAAAATGACAAAAATGACAAAAATGACAAAAATGACAAAAATGACAAAAATGACAAAAATGACAAAAATGACAAAAATGACAAAAATGACAAAAATGACAAAAATGACAAAAATGACAAAAATGACAAAAATGACAAAAATGACAAAAATGACAAAAATGACAAAAATGACAAAAATGACAAAAATGACAAAAATGACAAAAATGACAAAAATGACAAAAATGACAAAAATGACAAAAATGACAAAAATGACAAAAATGACAAAAATGACAAAAATGACAAAAATGACAAAAATGACAAAAATGACATAAATGACAAAAATGACAAAAATGACAAAAATGACAAAAATGACAAAAATAACAAAAATAACAAAATTGACAAAAATGACAAAAATGACACAAATGACACAAATGACAAAAATGACAAAAATGACAAAAATGACAAAAATGACAAAAATGACAAAAATGACAAAAATGACAAAAATGACAGAAATGACAAAAATGACAAAAATGACAAAAATGACAAAAATGACAAAAATGACAAAAATGACAAAAATGACAAAAATGACAAAAATGACAAAAATGACAAAAATAACAAAAATGACAAAAATGACAAAAATGACAAAAATGACAAAAATGACAAAAATGACAAAAATGACAAAAATGACAAAAATGACAAAAATGACAAAAATGACAAAAATGACAAAAATGACAAAAATGACAAAAATGACAAAAATGACAAAAATGACAAAAATGACAAAAATGACAAAAATGACAAAAATGACAAAAATGACAAAAATGACAAAAATGACAAAAATGACAAAAATGACAAAAATGACAAAAATGACAAAAATGACAAAAATGACAAAAAAAACAAAAATGACAAAAATGACAAAAATGACAAAAATGGCAAAAATGACAAAAATGACAAAAATGACAAAAATGACAAAAATGATAAAAATGATAAAAATGATAAAAATGATAAAAATGACAAAAATGACAAAAATGACAAAAATGACAAAAATGACAAAAATGACAAAAATGACAAAAATGACAAAAATGACAAAAATGACAAAAATGACAAAAATGACAAAAATGACAAAAATGACAAAAATGACAAAAATGACAAAAATGACAAAAATGACAAAAATGACAAAAATGACAAAAATGACAAAAATGACAAAAATGACAAAAATGACAAAAATGACAAAAATGACAAAAATGACAAAAAAGACAAAAATGACAAGAATGACAAAAATGACAAAAATGACAAAAATGACAAAAATGACAAAAATGACAAAAATGACAAAAACGACAAAAATGACAAAAATGACAAAAATGACAAAAATGACAAAAATGACAAAAATGACAAAAATGACAAAAATGACAAAAATGCCAAAAATGACAAAAATGACAAAAATGACAAAAATGACAAAAATGACAAAAATGACAAAAATGACAAAAATGACAAAAATGACAAAAATGACAAAAATGACAAAAATGACAAAAATGACAAAAATGACAAAAATGACAAAAATGACAAAAATGACAAAAATGACAAAAATGACAAAAATGACAAAAATGACAAAAATGACAAAAATGACAAAAATGACAAAAATGACAAAAATGACAAAAATGACAAAAATGACAAAAATGACAAAAATGACAAAAATGACAAAAATGACAAAAATGACAAAAATGACAAAAATGACAAAAATGACAAAAATGACAAAAATGACAAAAATGACAAAAATGACAAAAATGACAAAAATGACAAAAATGACAAAAATGACAAAAATGACAAAAATGACAAAAATGACAAAAATGACAAAAATGACAAAAATGACAAAAATGACAAAAATGACAAAAATGACAAAAATGACAAAAATCACAAAAATGACAAAAATGACAAAATGTTCCGTTATTTTTATGGAAAACTTTAACAAAGTTCACTGTCTCAAAGCTTCTTTATCATTGGTCTATTCTTGGGTCTTATTTTTTCAAATATTGAACAAACAAAATAAAATCCAAACCAGTGAAAAAACCGGCAACCCTTTTTGTGTTCCATTAACTTTCAAACGGGTTAAAACTGCGTCAAATTGAGTCCAAATCTTATCAGTTTAGGAGCAATCCTTATCACGGTTCTTTAAAAAAAGTTGAGTTTAAATTGGTATAATGAACCACCAAACCGGTTGCTTTGGTCTAAACCGGCTGTTTGGACCACGGATGCAGGTGCTTTTGCACTGGAAAAAATTAAACTTTATCCTCAATTTAAATTTATTGTTTCAATACAAAAAAAAACTCTTAAGTAACAGTAAGATTCTGATTTAGTTAAGCGTTCTTGGAGCACGTTCATCCAATGCAATGAAAATAACTTTGAAGAAAATATTGTTTGCTTCCAAATGATCTTAATTTTTTTATCTAAATTTTTCGGGAGAATCTTAGTTGAATTGCCTTCATCATACATCACTTTTTTCGACTCAATTGTCCAAAGTATACAATGATGGAAATTTTCTTGAGTTTTCATATTAAAAAAAAAAATTAATTATATTTTTTGTTGCAAAAAGATTTTCTATGCGACATAAAATCCGTCGTTTACATGTATAAAATAACGCGTTAATTTGCGAGAACCGTGGGAAATAACCCTGTATGGCAAAAAAAATGTGTAGAGTAAGGTGGGGTAAAAGTACGAGTCAGGTAAAAGTACGTTTTGAGATTATCACAAACCGAGAACAGTAAAATTCAAAACTCTGGCATGGATTGATAGTGATTTGGACTACCTTCATTCAGACATAATTTTTATTTGGAAAAATTAAAAATACTCCGAAAAATAAGGTAAAGCAGCTTTTTTGCCCAAATGATGTAGGTAATATTTAGAATAACGGCAAACATGTTTGAGCAATCGAAATTCTGGCTTTCAATGAAAGTCTTAATTTGTCTTTTTAGTTGTCTCCAACCACTAGCAAATGCCGAAAAAAGAATTTAATAAATATGTCTTTGTTTAGCACAATAAACTGTGAATCTCAAGAAAACTTGAAGGGGCAAAAGTACGAACTGCAAGTGGGGCAAAAGTACGAATGATATACAGGGTCTACTGAAGTAAATCTGAACGGAAAGTTTTAATTTCTTTCTAAAACTCACTGGAAACATCAGCGTATATTTTTGTTTTTACGAAGACTTGCTCGCGTGAAAAATTGCTCAAATACCATGAGAACTGGGTTTCGTAATCCTGATGAATATGGACAATTAGTGGAGAACTCCAAATTCGCGCAGGTTGTTCGCCCATTAATAGGATTTGTATCACAAGCGAACACAGAAGTTAGTACTGTAAGCAAAGATTGATATAAAATAATTTTCCTCTTGACTAAATGCAGAATTGAGGAATTCTGAATGCTCGTACTTTTACCCCACATCATTCGAACTTTTGCCCCAGACTTGGGGTAAGAGTACGTTTCGATAGCAGTTTGGCATTTTCACTACTGCTATCAAATGCGTTAGTAATTTTTTAGAAGAGAGATGAAAGTCTAGGGCAAGGTTGCGAAATCTCATGAGATTGAGATTTTTTTGAGTGAGATTTTCACGTTTTGAATCTCAGTGTGATGCTAGGTAATCTCATCGTGAGTATCACAAACGGTTCTTGTGTTGAATGTCAACGTTTTCTCAGACTGAGAATCACGAGCAGAAAAACTACTTTTTGGAAGGCAGAGATGCCATGGAATAATATTTGTGCAAGCTCTTGAACAATGAAACAAGTTTTATAGTTCAGAAAAAGCTGAACATACCACGACTTTTTTAAAACTGTCAGTTATACTTGATGCATGTTAAAGGCCAGTTAAACTTTTTTTAAACATTTTTATAGAGAACATACTATTAAAAGCTCAGTACAATCAGGTTGATGATAAGAATTTGTTTTTTTATTTATGTCTTAAGCAAAGTTGCGAAATCTAGTTTAGTTAATATTTTATCGCGTGAGGTTCTTCCTTTTTGAATCTCAGTGTGAAACGTTAACGTTGATTGTGAATGAAATTTTTGATTTTAAAACATCTTTCTGAAGAATGTATTATCATGACTTGTAAGAATCTGATTACAATATCTATGTCTTAGTTTAATGAAAATTTTACAGAATGAGCAAAAAGTTTTTATGACCAAATATGTTCATGAGTCTCGCTCGTATTCAGAGGATTTAAGAAATTTTTTTTTTTTTTTTTTTTTTTTTGTGATGGTCCCACAGGCCCATTTGGGTCCTTCCTCCACCCCATACGCTTCTTTAGGAGTGGGAGGGACAGTTTATCCTTAGGATAATATGTATTGTTTATTTATTTTATCTATTTTGTACGACTTATTCGTCTTACTCCCGCGTATGTCCATCACCGTACAATTTTCCATCTGATGCTTCGTCAGATCTTCATCACTATTGTATGATCCTTTTTAGGATTAGTCTTTTTATATGGTCTGTTTTATGTGATTTAATGTCAACCTCTTAAAAATATTCAAGTTTGAACTTTCTTTGATGTTCTGTGGTAGGCTGTTATACATTTTCAGTCCGTTGTAGAACACAGAACGTTTGGTCATCTCTCTTTTAGTGTATGGTAATCTAAAGTCTTGGGCTCTCCTGGTATTGTATCCGTGTATGTCCATTCCGTACTGCAGACCGTCCAATAAATAAGATGGTAACATTCCTTTCTTCATTTTGAAGATGAAAATCAAGCTGTTGTAAGCAATCCTCTGTTTAACTGACAACCATTGTAGCATATCAAGCATAAGAGCACTAGGAGTATATCGGCTGCATCGTATCACTACTCGCATTATCTTGTTTTGTATTCTTTGCAGCCGCTTTGTCTGCGTATCTGATGCATGGAGCAATATTGTAGCGCAATAATCAAAATGTGGCATAATTACAGATTTCACGTAAATAATTTTCGACCAGAAAGTCATATATCTGCTTATCCGACAAAGTATTCCATATTTCATGGCAATCTTCTTAATAGTGTAGTCAATGTGAGCTATAAAATTTAACTTTTCATCTATCTGTACTCCTAAGTATTTGACTTGATGTACTCTTTCGATTGCAAAACCATCAATCAACAAGTTTGAACACTCTCCGATTTTGCGATTACCAATAATCATCCAGTGGGTTTTATTGAGATTCAGACACAATTTTCTCTGTTTCAGGAAATCTGCAATATTTTTTAAATCAGCATTTGCTTTTTGTATAACAAGCTCTAAATCATTACCGCTCCAGTAGGAGACCGAATCATCCCCAGACAACCAGAAGTCGTATATTGTTTAACATATTATATCGTATGAATGCTATTTAAACTCATTTTCGTATATCTGCACCTACAATGTGCGGCCCATGCATATCCTTTATCGTTTTTAAATACATTGCATGTTTTTATTACGACAATTCGTTTATATGCACCTACAATGTGCGTTTCATGCATATTCTTTATCGTATTAAAATACATTGCATGTTTTTATTACGACAAAATAAACCAAATCAAGAATATGTGTGCTAATGTACCTATATGGCCTCCAAAATGATACGTATATACTGGTTTTGCTGCATTATATACGAATTGTTTACACTTATATTTGCACGTATATTTGTGTTGCAAATTTTATATACCCACCAATTGGTTGTCTGGGATCCGCAAACAGTTTTAGACGACCGTATTGTAAACAATGTATCATGTCATTGATGTACAGTATGAATAACAAGGGACCCAACACACTTCCTTGGGGGACACCTAAGTTATTTTCTCTGTATTGCGAATAAGATGAACCAAACTTTGTTCTTTGTATTCTGTTATTTAAATAACTCTTAAACCAGTTAAGCACGGTTCCATTGATACCAACTTTTTGCAACACGTTTATCAGAAGCGACCGATCGATTGTTTCGAACGCTCTTTTGAAATCCAGAAACACAGCAACTGTGTAGCTACCATTTTCAATGTTGATCTTCCAGTTCCTAAGTAGCAAATTCACAGCAGATTCTGTCGAATGTTGTTTTCTGAATCCAGACTGCTCGGCTATAAGTATTTCCTTAGACTCAATAAAGTGTAAGAATTGCTTTTTTACTGCTAATTCTAGCACTTTTTCTTGGATTTCCAACATGTTTATCGGTCGATATAATGTTGCCTCTCGTGCATTTCTCTGTTTTTCAATAGGAACTACAGTTGAACACTTCCAAGTATCAGGTACAATCCCTGTTAGAAGACTTCTGTTAATGACATCTCGAAACGGACTCGCTAGTACAGATAAAGAATCCTTAAAAACCCTTAGAGAGACATTTTCAATACCCGCCGTGGGTTTCATATTGTTCACTATTTCGTTGAACTCTTGGCTGTTTATAGTATCAAATGTGCGAAAATCTCCGCCATTGTGCGTGATCTGATTCAAGCAGACAATAGAGCTTGTCGGAATGCTATCATGAATTTCCATGACACTATCGATAAAGAAGTCATTAAACTTCTTTGCAATTTCAGATTCATCTGTGATTTCAGCTCCACTAAACGAGATCGATTCAGGTGCGACACCACTTGGATTCATTAAACGCTTTATCGACTTCCACATTAACTTTCCATTGGATTTGTTCCTCTCTAGCTCATCTTGAATAGATTGTTTTTTTGCATCTTTGATTTTACGCGAGTATTCATTCCTTACAATTTTGTAATTACGCCAAGTTCGTTCGCATTTAGTTCTTAAAAACTGTTTATAAAGATTATCTCTTCGCCTTTTTATCTCACTAAGATCTCTAGAGTACCAGTTAGTACCCGAACCAGTACCATTAAGTACCAGTTTTTGACGAAAAATTTTTTGTTTTACTAGTGCATTAACACTATTTTTCAAGAGTAGATCAATACGTCTTACCAACTCATTGAAGTCTGCGCATCTCAAAGTGGGCAAACCTGCCTCAAGAAGCTGACGTAATTCGCTGCTTTCATAATGACTCCAATCATTTACTATTTTATGGGTCTCGGGTACGACATCGTCAAGTCCTGGCCCAGCATAGATATTTATTGACTCATGGTCAGATACACGATAATCAGAAATAATAGTCGCTTCTGCTTTGTCCACATTTGTGAAAATCAAATCTATTCTAGTACTGCTGGATACCGTTATTCGAGTGTCTGCAGTGACAATTTGCCGGAAACCGTATGCTTCCATAACACGTTTCAAATCTCGGCACTCTGCTTCTTTATTAAAATTTATATTGAAATCACCACAAAAGATATTATCGATTTCATCTACAACAATTTCATTAAGCCAATGATTTTCAAGGATGTCCAAGAATCGAAGATTGCTTGCGCTCGGCGAATGATAAATTCCTCCAATGACTGTTTGCCTTTTTCCATCGTTCAGTTTTGCTGCTAAAATCCAATTCATTTCTATGTTGGCATTAAGCAAAATGTCGATTTTGTAAATGTTTAGAACGAATATTGAAATACCTCCAGTATGCCTTGAATGAGAAAAGCAATGTATTGTTGTGTAGCCTATTATGTTCAAAGAATTCAAATTTAAGTCTTCAGTCAAATGAGTTTCGACTAAAACTACAACCGTCGGCTTTAATTCCTTTATCACTATGCAAATTTCATCAAAATTATTGATTAAACCGCACACATTAAGATATAAAATGTCAGATTTGAATTGCTATTTACCATAGTCTATGAATGTTTTAGCTTTGGAAACTTTTCGTTTGTAAATTTCACAATCATAGCTCCAAGCTGGGTGACAAGTATCTAAATGATTCTCTAAATCAGTTTTTATTGTACTATTGAAGTTGACACAGTTGACACACTTTTCATATTGGGAGTTGCACGCATTGCTTTCATGACCTTCGCCACATTTAGCACAACAGATTGATTCTTTACAATACTCAGCCTTATGTCCAAATTTCCAGCATTTGTAACACCTTAGTACGCTTACTGCTTCGAAAATTTTGCATCTTTCCCATCCAACATTAACTTTACCCCGTTTAATCAATGTCGAAAAAGTGTCTGCATCAACTTCAATTGTAGCTACCATTGGATTATATTTCCACTTTTTATTGTTTTCAATTTTCACCACAGTAATTTCTGACTCGGACAAATTATTCTGTTTCTGCAATAATTTTACAAACTCTTGTTCATCAAAGTTTTCGTCATGTTCAAATCCCACAATCTTGAGCTTAGGTTTAGCTGGTTTTTTAACCTCAACTATATACTTTTTCCCGAAAACCTTCTGGGCATGAGCCACGAACTTATTTGCCATTTCTTTTGTCCAGCATCTTACAAAAACTTCTCCTGTGGATTCAATGTAACGAACTGCTTTCACGCCCAACGTTACTGGGTCTAAAGATGACTTTAACTCTTTACGAGTAATTTCAATTTTTTGTTCAGTAGAGGGTTTTAAACGAACTGTTTCTTCTAACTTTATAAGCGAATTAATTGTGCTCTTATTTACTTTTGTATCAGGTTCATTCATGACTAATCCAGTCTTATCTACTTGATTTTCACTAGTTACTCTATTATCTATTGAATTCTGAACGCCAGTTGATTTCACTACGTTCGAATAGGATATCGTTGAGATTTTGTCATTATCATTCAGTTTACGTTTTTTCGAATTCGAACGCAAATGATATCGAACAACTTCTTTACTAGGATTGTTTTCAGACTTAAAGTCTGATCCCAATTCCCTTCGAACAATGTCTTGAACTTGATTTTTAAAATCTGTTTGAGAAACCATTTTTTTATTCAACAATTCAATTTTAGCGTCAACTACTTTGATCATTTCAATTAAATTATTAAAATTTTTGTCGAAACTTGAATTTCCCAAACAATCATTACAAACGAAAACAACATTTTTATTTTTCTCAACAAATTCATAGTTTGAACACACCGCTTCTGGCAAACAGCTGACGTGGAAAGCCCTCTTGCAAAAACCATAACAGAGAACTTCATCAGCTGGTGCCAATATTCTCCCCGAGCAACAAGCACACAGCTTACCACTCATTCTCACGCGTTCATCCATCCAGGCACTCACTAAACGCATACACTCGCACACATACGGAAGCGGCTAAAGCCGCTTATTACCGATACAATAGCAACGATCGATGGTGATCGTAACAACAGACAAAAACGAAATGAAAAAATACTTAGCCGCGGTAATGGAGTCCTGACTATCCAGCAATCCAGCTCAACTTTTTCCAAGCAGTTGGGGGCCGTTGTCCGCAGGAACCACTTTTCACTGACTCCGAATGACAATGTTCACAATTATCACAATGAAGGACACAAAAAGATCCACATTAAAACTGTTTTGCACTAGGAAAAAAAAACAAAAACTCGGCACTAAAAAACGGTACATCACATCAGCTCCGCTTGTGTAAGTAAGGGGTCGGGGGGGAGACATGCAAGTTATGAAATTGTATTTCCTACCGTAATGTACTTTTAAATCTCTTAAAAACGTTGATGCAAAGTTTTGCTATCATGGAAAAGAACCGCAAACATTGAAATGCCCAAGCTCAAAATTCTTCAAAAAAACCCCAATGGCTTAATGTGCTTGCCAGAAAAAAACATCTCAAATCTTCTGGACATTACAAGAAACTATAAAAAAATATAGCAAAATCTGAATAGCTAAATATTTGATAATTATAAATATTAACACAAAAACTACCGCAAAGACAACTAAGCTGGGAAACACTAAAATTCAGAATTAAAATTATAAGGATCCACCGGGTATAATTTTACAAATTTAGTATCTTTGAATTACCGAAATTTTTTTTGTCAATTTTGCAGAAAAAAGTTTTATGATTTTATTTATAGCATTCGAGCTATGCTTTGCTTTTACTTGTAGCGGCAACCTTAAAAACGAAGTTGAAATTTATAGGTAGCTATGTAGAGTTTTAATATAAATGAAGAAAATTGTTTCTTAATCTTCCAAACAAATTAAATTTTAAAATATAAAAATTAAAAGATTGTTACCAACGAAAAAACATTCCAATTAAAACGCTGGCATCCCAGCTTATGCAACCGGCTGGAATCGACCACATATGAAAAGCATTTATGAGCCAAATAAAAAGTAATTAAAAATATCAAAATTTTTCCTTTCAAATAAAAGCGGCGGTTTGTAGCTTCTATCCTAACGGTTTATCTTTTTTATTTCAATTTAAAAAAGACATTTTAATGATTTTTAAGCATATTAACGATTTTCTTTTTCAAGAGAAGGAAAGCCGGTTTAATTTGCACCGGCTCACAGATCTTTTTCAAATATTATCTCGACTCGCGTGATGTTTGAAATTCCCTGTGGGAAATCTTAGTGTACTTTAACTGATGGCTAGTTACAGGGCTGCCAACATTTTATTTCAAAAATCAGGGAACTGGCGAAATAAAAATCAGGCAAAATAAGGCTACGATAAAGTAAATTTTGATAAAAGTGATGACCTTTTTTTTGGTCACCGCTCTCCTCATTTTCTTTCTAATATGTGTTGAGAGCCTAGTTGGTTGAAGAATTCTACTGAATCAAAGCTTCAAAGCAATCGAAAGATTCCCTTTTTTTAAATAATAAATCCAGGGAATCTTCCGATTGCTTTGATTCAGCCACGTTTCCACTTTTTCACTGCAGCAATGGTACCACTGACACCACTGACGTGACACTTAGAACAAAAATTCAACCATTTTCTGTCTAATTTTTTGTTGTCAGATTTTGCAGGTTCGCAATACCGACGGCAGGTGGCGAACCTGAAAAATTTGACAAAAAATGCCCTGTAGGAAAAATGGTCCTGTTTAGCCCGATTTTATCGTAGAAATTGCGTGTTTTATTTTTAAAGTTGGGTGGCATTTCCTAACTGGGATAGCATTTCTTCAAATCGATCGATGCGCACTCTGGAATCGAAATTGCGTACTATTATCCAGAAAACGAAATCGAGTGTCCAGTCAGTATGGTCAGTGATGGTACCTAATCCAGTTCATTACTACGTATTTTTCATCACATTCGCAAAAATCAGGTAAAATCAGGCATATTTTCAAAAATCAGGCAAATTCAATGGCTTATCAGGTTGTCAGGCAGAGCCTCGAAAAATCAGGCAATACCTGAAAAATCAGGCACATTGGCATCTCTGGCTGGTTAAACGTTAAAAGTTTGGTGGTGTACGTCTCAGTGGTCGAGTGGTTAGCGTGGTAAGAAGGTAATCGCTGGTCCACTGAGGGCATGGGTTCGATTCCCATCTCGGTACTGGGTATTAAATGTTAATCTTAAGTTGTCTTCGTAATCGATTCAGTCTGTAAAGCCTAAATCGGCTAAGACGGTGTTTGTTTTTCAATACAATTAGGCTTTTTTTAAGAGTTTCTTAAATGTCGTGAAATGTCCCGCTTTTCTGAAAGTTTCAGGCAAGCGTATCTTAATGCCCGCCGATAGCACTGCCGCCATTTCTACTGCTGTTCTGATTAAAACATCCCCGCTAATAAAATAAATACGTTGTTCAAATAAAAAAAGTTGTAACATTCTAAATAGAAATTTCTGTTAATTCAATTCTCAATTTTTTTACGAAGAATGAAAAATTGCAAAATTTTCGAACGAATATCGTTCGATCGAAAACGAGAATAAGGGCCATTATTTGTTTTCTAAAAGATATAATGAAATTTAGAAAATGTGATCAAGTAAAAAAAGTGAGAAAATTCTTAATTTTGGCACTTCTCTTGTAATTCAGGCGGTTGGGATCCAGAGCGGAAAAAATGTATTCTAAGTACCAGACGGAGCAGACTTCTTTTATATATTTTTTTTATTTCATTGGGCTTAAAAAACGACGCGTACTTGGACGATGATGTTGCATTCTGAATAACGCCGTCTGGGCAAAGTTACTCTGCACAAAATATGAAGTTGCTTCTAAAATTGGTAGCTCACCACTCTGTAGGGCGTTACTGAAACTGCCATTAAATTAATTAGGTGATAAAAGCGCGCCTGGCGTTAATGTTAGTGCGGCAGAAATTCACACCTATCGGAAATTTGAATTTTCTGGATAGCAAGCTGCCAAGTGTGATTGAGTGTTAGCCTGATCAATCTTAGGAAAACACCCTCATTATCGCTTCTCGTCGTTAAGTGCCCGAGTTGAAATGTTGAATTGTCGCCACTTCGGTTCTGGGAAGTAATTCGGAGGTGTGGGTAAGTGTGAATGGTGGGAAAGAAGGAAGAAAGGAAAGGTGGTTCCAATGCTCAGCAGTTAATGAGACAGAGTGACAGCTCTGATAACATTATGACAAACAATGGCTACCAATTTGCGGCCTGACTGGGGAACGAGAATGTGGCTAATTATATCCCCAGCCAATGGAGCCGAAACCACCTGATGGCCACACACAGAGAGAGGAGCAAAAAGCTCCCTCCGCGGATTTCTCCCTCAGGAACCTCAGGAAGGAGGGCCGGAGAATTATAGCTGCTAGTTCACCCTCTGGGGACGACCAAAGAGGCCCAATTAGAACCGGTGCGCGCACTATCCAATTAACGAGGATAACTTAACAATCCACCGCAAATCTGGCCGCGTCATTTAATTAGCGTAATTATGCGTCAATCCTCCATCGTTTATATATCATTCATATGGGCCGCCGAGTGCCGAGGCCTTTTCATTTATTCACGATGTAAAAGGCTCGTCGCGTACCTTTCAATGAGCTGCCACTGAGGTGTCATAAAGTGTTTAATGAGCTCCCTGCTGCCCTTCTCCTTCCCTTGGCCTTATCCCTTTGAACGATCGTGTTCCACCACACAATCCCGAACCAAAGCCATCATTGGCAACATAATAAGCCACACCCCGGCGTTCTTCCAGTCAGCCAGCCAGCCAGCCACGGTTTTGGTGGCCAACAGTTCGGCAATCTGTCATTTGGCGCCTCGTCATTTTCCGCACCTTGCCGCCCTCCAAACCACCAAAAGTTGAAGTAAAGTGATGGTGCGTTTAGTTGTTGCTACAGCTAGTTATTTATTTATCTACCATTTGCATTGACGTGGGGCAATTTACATCATAAGTAGGCGATGTGACAATATAATACTTGGCAACTAACAACATGTCTAAACAATTCAACTGTCTCTTTTCCCGAAATTTGTGTATCTACACCGCGATTCGGTGGCTTTCGGCAGGTGGTAGAAGTGGTGATAATGGATATGATAAATTCAGTTGAATTGATTATCCTGAAAGGGTTTTTGAAAACGTAATGTTTTGCTTTTCATTAGTGTGATCGATAAGCATATGTCATGATTCAAATGGATCGAATTGATTTCCTTTCCATTGAAGCCATATGTCACATTTGAGTGAGTTGAGTTCACTTCGAAAAAAAAACAAACAAGATTTAAATTTTCCATTTAAATTTGTTCTTACAGCTTTCTTACATTCTCATGTACCTACACCCACAAATCAAACTCTACTCAAATAATAAACTTCCTTGAATGATTTTTTTCTTTTTGTTTCGATTATAGTAGTTTTAACATCTTCATGTCATTCGCGACTTATATTAACGATGCAGTTGGCGGACCAGTCATTGAAAAACTTATCCGGTACAACTGTGATCGATTTTTACTCTCGGGCTCAAACTCGCGGACATCGGCTCAGGAAGCAACTGACTTGCCAACTGAGCTACATATATCACAAGGAGGTGGAATAATCGGTATAAGATTCTATGCCGAGACGGCATTAAAAAGCTTTCAAATAACTGGCATTGTCCTCCCAGCCCAACCTCACCACGTACGTCTGAAAGAAACCAAGTAAAACATATCCCACATCCTATCACAAGACAAAGCAGGATGGAAACAATCAGCCAGTAAGAATATTGTCGAATGTTGTAGCCAGCGCTGTGTGTGTATGTAGGAGGAAAGTTCATGTTACGCCCCATGGGGCTAATACGGACCACTCGTGTTTGGAAGAACTGTAATTTTAAGCCTGCAAAATATTACCAATCTTTAAAATGCTGTGACTGGCCATGGTAAATGTGAGTTTTTCAATACCCCTGAGACGCAAAATTTTCACAATCAAGGTTTTTCTTAATAACGATGTAGATTTTAAAACACTTTCAATAAGTTGTCACCACGCAGACTGACACATCGTTAGAGGAGAATGTAAGCTATGATTTTATGCTTAAAAATCATACCGAATTCGCTACGACATGCTTTTTAAGGGTAGCTTTAAACACGGCCACGTGCTCGTTATAACGTGCCAATCGTAATGTGTTGTAAAAAGCATTATTTTTTCAAAACGACCAATATTCATTTAAATTGAATAAATTGTTAAAAAAAAATATAATATTAATTCAGTCCAAAAAAAATCTTCTTTTCTTTTTTTTTTAATTTTTATATGTTAATTTTGATTTTTTTTTTCTAGTAAAAGAGTCTATAAGAATTAGTGTGTTTTCGGTTTTCGGTTGCTTTCGGGTGTGATCGGCTCCTAGGCGCGTATTGAGTATCTCTAACACAGTTCTGATCTGAGGCTTTGAATATGGTTTTTAAAAATCAAGTTTTAAAAACGACTAGTTTCTTGTTTTCATTCCGCTGAACATGTCATTTTTGTAATTTTTGTAATTTTTGTCATTTTTGTCAGTTTTGTCATTTTTGTCATTTTTGTTATTTTTGTCATTTTTGTCATTTTTGTCATTTTTGTCATTTTTGTCATTTTTGTCATTTTTGTCATTTTTGTCATTTTTGTCATTTTTGTCATTTTTGTCATTTTTGTCATTTTTGTCATTTTTGTCATTTTTGTCATTTTTGTCATTTTTGTCATTTTTGTCATTTTTGTCATTTTTGTCATTTTTGTCATTTTTGTCATTTTTGTCATTTTTGTCATTTTTGTCATTTTTGTCATTTTTGTCATTTTTGTCATTTTTGTCATTTTTGTCATTTTTGTCATATTTGTCATTTTTGTCATTTTTGTCATTTTTGTCATTTTTGTCATTTTTGTCATTTTTGTCATTTTTGTCATTTTTGTCATTTTTGTCATTTTTGTCATTTTTGTCATTTTTGTCATTTTTGTCATTTTTGTCATTTTTGTCATTTTTGTCATTTTTGTCATTTTTGTCATTTTTGTCATTTTTGTCATTTTTGTCATTTTTGTCATTTTTGTCATTTTTGTCATTTTTGTCATTTTTGTCATTTTTGTCATTTTTGTCATTTTTGTCATTTTTGTCATTTTTGTCATTTTTGTCATTTTTGTCATTTTTGTCATTTTTGTCATTTTTGTCATTTTTGTCATTTTTGTCATTTTTGTCATTTTTGTCATTTTTGTCATTTTTGTCATTTTTGTCATTTTTGTCATTTTTGTCATTTTTGTCATTTTTGTCATTTTTGTCATTTTTGTCATTTTTGTCATTTTTGTCATTTTTGTTATTTTTGTCATTTTTGTCATTTTTGTCATTTTTGTCATTTTTGTCATTTTTGTCATTTTTGTCATTTTTGTCATTTTTGTCATTTTTGTCATTTTTGTCATTTTTGTCATTTTTGTCATTTTTGTCATTTTTGTCATTTTTGTCATTTTTGTCATTTTTGTCATTTTTGTCATTTTTGTCATTTTTGTCATTTTTGTCATTTTTGTCATTTTTGTCATTTTTGTCATTTTTGTCATTTTTGTCATTTTTGTCATTTTTGTCATTTTTGTCATTTTTGTCATTTTTGTCATTTTTGTCATTTTTGTCATTTTTGTCATTTTTGTCATTTTTGTCATTTTTGTCATTTTTGTCATTTTTGTCATTTTTGTCATTTTTGTCATTTTTGTCATTTTTGTCATTTTTGTCATTTTTGTCATTTTTGTCATTTTTGTCATTTTTGTCATTTTTGTCATTTTTGTCATTTTTGTCATTTTTGTCATTTTTGTCATTTTTGTCATTTTTGTCATTTTTGTCATTTTGGTCATTTTGGTCATTTTGGTCATTTTGGGCATTTTTGTCATTTTTGTCATTTTTGTCATTTTTGTCATTTTTGTCATTTTTGTCATTTTTGTCATTTTTGTCATTTTTGTCATTTTTGTCATTTTTGTCATTTTTGTCATTTTTGTCATTTTTGTCATTTTTGTCATTTTTGTCATTTTTGTCATTTTTGTCATTTTTGTCATTTTTGTCATTTTTGTCATTTTTGTCATTTTTGTCACTTTTGTCATTTTTGTCATTTTTGTTAATTTTTGTAATTTTTGTAATTTTTGTCATTTTTGTCATTTTTGTCATTTTTGTCATTTTTGTCATTTTTGTCATTTTTGTCATTTTTGTCATTTTTGTCATTTTTGTCATTTTGGTCATTTTTGTCATTTTTGTCATTTTTGTCATTTTTGTCATTTTTGTCATTTTTGTCATTTTTGTCATTTTTGTCATTTTTGTCATTTTTGTCATTTTTGTCATTTTTGTCATTTTTGTCATTTTTGTCATTTTTGTCATTTTTGTCATTTTTGTCATTTTTGTCATTTTTGTCATTTTCGTCATTTTCGTCATTTTTGTCATTTTTGTCATTTTTGTCATTTTTGTCATTTTTGTCATTTTTGTCATTTTTGTCATTTTTGTCATTTTTGTCATTTTTGTCATTTTTGTCATTTTTGTCATTTTTGTCATTTTTGTCATTTTTGTCATTTTTGTCATTTTTGTCATTTTTGTCATTTTTGTCATTTTTGTCATTTTTGTCATTTTTGTCATTTTTGTCATTTTTGTCATTTTTGTCATTTTTGTCATTTTTGTCATTTTTGTCATTTTTGTCATTTTTGTCATTTTTGTCATTTTTGTCATTTTTGTCATTTTTGTCATTTTTGTCATTTTTGTCATTTTTGTCATTTTTGTCATTTTTGTCATTTTTGTCATTTTTGTCATTTTTGTCATTTTTGTCATTTTTGTCATTTTTGTCATTTTTGTCATTTTTGTCATTTTTGTCATTTTTGTCATTTTTGTCATTTTTGTCATTTTTGTCATTTTTGTCATTTTTGTCATTTTTGTCATTTTTGTCATTTTTGTCATTTTTGTCATTTTTGTCATTTTTGTCATTTTTGTCATTTTTGTCATTTTTGTCATTTTTGTCATTTTTGTCATTTTTGTCATTTTTGTCATTTTTGTCATTTTTGTCATTTTTGTCATTTTTGTCATTTTTGTCATTTTTGTCATTTTTGTCATTTTTGTCATTTTTGTCATTTTTGTCATTTTTGTCATTTTTGTCATTTTTGTCATTTTTGTCATTTTTGTCATTTTTGTCATTTTTGTCATTTTTGTCATTTTTGTCATTTTTGTCATTTTTGTCATTTTTGTCATTTTTGTCATTTTTGTTATTTTTGTCATTTTTGTCATTTTTGTCATTTTTGTCATTTTTGTCATTTTTGTCATTTTTGTCATTTTTGTCATTTTTGTCATTTTTGTCATTTTTGTCATTTTTGTCATTTTTGTCATTTTTGTCATTTTTGTCATTTTTGTCATTTTTGTCATTTTTGTCATTTTTGTCATTTTTGTCATTTTTGT
The DNA here is from genome assembly GCF_029784155.1 of Uranotaenia lowii. NCBI lineage: Eukaryota > Metazoa > Arthropoda > Insecta > Diptera > Culicidae > Uranotaenia > Uranotaenia lowii. The sequence goes on from NC_073692.1 coordinate 57,949,160, forward strand.
CATTTTTGTCACTTTTGTCATTTTTGTCACTTTTGTCATTTTTGTCATTTTTGTCATTTTTGTCATTTTTGTCATTTTTGTCATTTTTGTCATTTTTGTCATTTTTGTCATTTTTGTCATTTTTGTCATTTTTGTCATTTTTGTCATTTTTGTCATTTTTGTCATTTTTGTCATTTTTGTCATTTTTGTCATTTTTGTCATTTTTGTCATTTTTGTCATTTTTGTCATTTTTGTCATTTTTGTCATTTTTGTCATTTTTGTCATTTTTGTCATTTTTGTCATTTTTGTTATTTTTGTCATTTTTGTCATTTTTGTCATTTTTGTCATTTTTGTCATTTTTGTCATTTTTGTCATTTTTGTCATTTTTGTCATTTTTGTCATTTTTGTCATTTTTGTCATTTTTGTCATTTTTGTCATTTTTGTCATTTTTGTCATTTTTGTCATTTTTGTCATTTTTGTCATTTTTGTCATTTTTGTCATTTTTGTCATTTTTGTCATTTTTGTCATTTTTGTCATTTTTGTCATTTTTGTCATTTTTGTCATTTTTGTCATTTTTGTCATTTTTGTCATTTTTGACATTTCAGATGCAACAAATCAAATTTGTTTGAAATATGTTGTCTACTTCAATTTTTTTTTGGAATTCCTTTGCATTCAACATCAAAATTCGACCAATTTTCCTCCCAAACTAGGAACACTACAGGAAGAAACGTACCACAGTACATCTATAATTTGCCAATCCTCCTCAAAAATGATTTGCAACTCACGCTGCCGGGCCCGAGAATTCGATAAGGCCAATAAATTTTGACGATGATCATAAAATTATGGATTTCAGAACTTACCACGCCATTGCATTGCCGCCATTCATCGACACTGACTGGGCCCGGGAGCTAAAAGTCTTCAGCGCGGATCCATACCTTACTATACACAGAATTCGGTATAGTTCCCGGACTGGCACTTGTCTGTCTGTCGGTCTATCTGTGTTCCCCCAGCTATGTCGATTCCGCCGCTTGTGTTCGCTCTGTTCGTCTTCATTCAGCTGTCTGTCTATCTTCTACTGATTCGCGCGCTTTGCCGTTTGGTATAAATCTGCGTTTTCGCGTCCCTGTGCATATATTTTTTTCGGACGACGATGGTTTTTCCTTCGGGGCACTTTGGCTGCCGATTTGAAGCGATTTTTTGCGCTTTTTTCGGGCGCGATTCGCTTTTCTCATATTTTGTCTGTGCACGACATCTATTGGCAAAGGGGCTCTGAGGAGGAGCGCATTTATTGATGGCATGTTCTACCGGTGGGGGTTTTCCGGGTCCGTCACGGTGGGTTTGAAAAATTGGTCAACTTACTTTTATACTTAAAGTAAGATTTCAAATGGATCTTTATTCAAATGTCTAAGATATTTTTGATTTTCCACCTGTGTTAGTTAGGGCATATAATCCCTCATGGCCGCCGACCGTGGCCTGGATAGCGTTTAAGTCTTGTTTTAGTTTTCAGACTCCTTTCTCCTTGGAATATGGGAGAAATTTAGCCCGCCTCTCCCCTAAGTGATTTGGAACCTTGATGTCAGATATTTGCATTTTTTTGCATCAATTATTAGAAAAGGGGTAAAAATTTAATAGCGGTACGTTATCCTAACAAGCGGGAAAATTGTACCTAGCCCTATTTAATTCAGAATTAAATCATCAGCCTGAGAAAACTGAAAACGTTAAAAATGGATAACAAAATTATTTCAATATATAAAATATGGAATAAAACCTATCCACAAAAGGATAACATGATGGATCAGAGTACAGAAACGTTTTCTGGCAAACGAGTGACAGTTATATGTAAGTTAAAAATAATGTTTCATATTTAAATATATGATTTACGACAACAACATTCAGGAGATATGAGTTTACAATGACTAAAAAAAGCTCACACCAGGATGCTACAATGACGACAAAAAATGATTTTTAACGACTAAGTTGGCATTGAGCGAAAACGGAGAGCTGTTTGTAGAATTTTGTAGCAACAACAACATGGTGATCGGTGGATCGCTCTTCCCCCATCGACCAGCACATAAGATCACTTGGGTATCCCGAGATGGCCGAACAGAAAATCAAATTGACCACATCTGCATCAGCCGACAATGGAGAAGGAGCCGATACGATGTCCACCACTTGGAGAATCCAGAGATGAAAAGGGCATACCTTGAACAGCTAGAATCCCGAGCCTCGGAGCTGCCGACAGACGGAACAGTCGAAGAACAGTGATGTGGAATCAAGAATGCCTTCATCACGACGAAGTTCGGTAAAGTTTGTGGAAGGAGAAGTGAATGGATGTCGGATGAAGGATGGTCGATGATCGGAGAAAGGCGAAAGTCGGAATTGAGCAGGCATGTACCGGGTCAGCCAAAGCAGCCGCCCGCTTACGATATGCGGATTACTTCAAGCATTGGCGACTAAGAAGGGCTGGGAATAATACGGACGGATACGAACCCCCAATAAGCCAAAATTAAAAAAAAATCAGGAACAACTGTGCTGTTTATAGTAAGAACTAAAGTAGATGTACCTACAACTCCCGTAGCCGTTTTTTTGGTGATACGTCTGACATTATTGAATTTTTTGCAAAGTTAGTTCTTTTAAAAGTTCCTCATCTGACATGCCTTCTACGTCTCTACATGTAACGACAAATTTCCTTTGGGTTGATTGAGGATGACGGCAAACCGAAATTGGGGTGCCGTTTCCGAGTTGAGTTAACTTAGCAAGCAATCTAATCTGATCTTTATTTCTGATCTTCAGAACGTACCAGTTATTCCTGCGTTCTATGAATCTTTCATTAATGGTCCCTACATGGTCTGCAATAAATCGCGAGATCACGAAGGGATTTTTCGGTAGCTCGTATCCGTTACCAGCTTTCAGGGCCATATAGTATAAACGGCCGTGTAGATTCTCGTGGTCCTACCGTTCCGGAACAGTTCTACCGGGATAGTCCCCGGGCAATGGGCTCATCGCGAGCACTACGGATATTTATCACCACTTCAGAAAAAAAACTAATCATTCAATACTGATGTTATGAAATCGTTTGGTACATCTTTGTACCTGAAAATAATCACATTTTCGTAGATGACGGAAAGAATTAAAGAAACATAAGCTATCAAAGAACTGGGTGGGGTTAGAGAAACAAGAGATATCAATAGCGGGAAAGATCACATGCGGGATATACATTGTGTTTTCGATAGAAGGTCCAGCAGTTGATCGGCAGAGCTCGATTGCTCGGGTTCGCCGGTTTCATCACGTTCACCGTGGTGGAATTGGCTAACGCGTCGTTGTACTGAAGCGGAGATTGCAGGTTCAAGTCCTGTCGGTGAGCCGTTGTATCTTTTTCGAAAAATTCATGATATTTACGGCTTATGTTCTTTCGTTCTTTGATAGCTTATGTTTCTTTAATTCTTTCCGTCATCTACGAAAATGTGATTATTTTCAGGTACAAAGATGTACCAAACGATTTCATAACATCAGTATTGATTTCAACAGAGCAACACCTCCCTGTGTAACTGGTCTGCTCGGAACCTTGAGCAGCACTGATTCGCTTCTACATCTGACCGTAAGTTGCGGCAAACCCGAAGCAATCGACCATGTGCTCGCTCGGCTTAAATCCCGAGTCGATGGGTGGGGTTAGAGAAACAAGAGATATCAATAGCGGGAAAGATCACATGCGGGATATACATTGTGTTTTCGATAGAAGGTCCAGCAGTTGATCGGCAGAGCTCGATTGCTCGGGTTCGCCGGTTTCATCACGTTCACCGTGGTGGAATTGGCTAACGCGCCGTTGTACTGAAGCGGAGATTGCAGGTTCAAGTCCTGTCGGTGAGCCGTTGTATCTTTTTCGAAAAATTCATGATATTTACGGCTTATGTTCTTTCGTTCTTTGATAGCTTATGTTTCTTTAATTCTTTCCGTCATCTACGAAAATGTGATTATTTTCAGGTACAAAGATGTACCAAACGATTTCATAACATCAGTATTGATTTCAACAGAGCAACACCTCCCTGTGTAACTGGTCTGCTCGGAACCTTGAGCAGCACTGATTCGCTTCTACATCTGACCGTAAGTTGCGGCAAACCCGAAGCAATCGACCATGTGCTCGCTCGGCTTAAATCCCGAGCCGATGGGTGGGGTTAGAGAAACAAGAGATATCAATAGCGGGAAAGATCACATGCGGGATATACATTGTGTTTTCGATAGAAGGTCCAGCAGTTGATCGGCAGAGCTCGATTGCTCGGGTTCGCCGGTTTCATCACGTTCACCGTGGTGGAATTGGCTAACGCGCCGTTGTACTGAAGCGGAGATTGCAGGTTCAAGTCCTGTCGGTGAGCCGTTGTATCTTTTTCGAAAAATTCATGATATTTACGGCTTATGTTCTTTCGTTCTTTGATAGCTTATGTTTCTTTAATTCTTTCCGTCATCTACGAAAATGTAGCTAATCATTGCCTTTTGTCACAATATCGAGGGAGAAAACACATCCGATCGTGACGAAAATCTCTGAGAGAGATTCATTAAAAATAGAAAGATTTCTCGTGTTCAAATATTTCGCCATGACAAATTGGGTTCCATGGGGTTTCTTATCGAACTATAAAAAGAATTTATTAAAACCCCTCTCCACCGCTCTCCATCTTCCTACAGGAAAGATGGAGGAGCTTCAAATCATCATAGAGAGAATTCTCGTGCTCGAGTATCCTCCCATACCATTTGGCTCCATATGTTCAATAAGTTCTCGAATTAGGCAGATAAATGTATGGGTGCCTCCCCCCTCCCCCATTTTATATTTTTTCTCTGTGGTCACCAACCATCACAAAAAATTCTCGTATTCAAACACCTAAGAGAATTGGGACCACTTGGTAGAATAGTGTTTAAGTTATGCAAAAACTTATGGGACGCTTTCTTCCCCACTGATGATAGGGAGGGCCCTAAAACCAAGATAGAAACATTTATCGAGCCCAAATACCCTACCTACCTACCTAAGGGTCCGGCGCCGATTGACAGACGCATAGGGCTGAGATAAAAGATCTCCACTGCTGGCGATCCGGAGCCAGCGTCTTCACTTACTGCCAGCTAAGGTTCTCGTCAACTGTGCGGATTTCAGCGGCTAGACTACGCTGCCACGAGCTTCTGGGCCTGCTTCATCTTCGATGCCCATCTGGATTCCAGTCAAGCGCCTCTCTGCAAATTTCGTTTTCATCTCTTCGCAGCGTGCGCCCAATCCATCTCCACTTACGTTCTCGAACCTCGATGTCCAGTGCCATTTGGCGACACCGGCGATAAAGTTCCACGTTTGAGATCTAATTGCCAGGCCACCAAGCGTGGATGATGTTCCGCAGGCAGCGATTCACAAAAACTTTCAGTTTTCGCGTCGTCTGCGCATATGTGCATCAAGTTTCACACCCGTACAACAATACGGATTTGACGTTTGAGTTGAAGATTCGGATCTTAGTTCGTAGAGAGATCTGGCGTGAGCGCCAGATATTTCGGAGACTCGCAAAAGCAAATCGGGCTGATCCGGGTTTCGATGTCCTTCTTGGTACCACCATCAGGCGTTATCTGGCTACCAAGATACTGGAAGCACTCCACTTTCTCAACCTGTTGTCCAGCTACCATGAAACTGGAGGGATTTCCTGTGTTGATCTCCATCGACTTGGTCTTTCCGACACTGACTTTGAGACCTGCTGCCTTGGAGCTTTCGGTGAGGTCATCGAGTTTGCTCTGCATGTCTTGTTGTGTTTGGGCAAGCAAAACAATATCGTCTTTTTTTTATTAGTTGATCACCCAGGTGGTATATCCTTTTTACGGATTGCATTCCAAGGCACGGCGAGCGACCGAGTCCATCCAGTATGCTACTCTGGGTCCATGGGTGCAATTGGACGACTCATAATACTAAGTACCCCTACGCCATAAAGTCCACCTGGGGCCTCTGTCCATATTCCCACCCGGACCTGCAACGAAGGCTATACCCGAGATGGGAGACCAATTCCGCGCTTAGGCGCTCATCGGCAAACTCCAGTTCGAGTCAAACTCCAGCATATATACCCTGCCTCTTGTTACGATTCAAGACTAAGGACCTCTCCTCTAACGACTTGAGATCCGGCCTTTACTCGCAACTCGAAACTAGCTTGGTTCCCACGAAAAACGTGCGCTCCGCCTCTGTTCGAGACCACTTCAAGAGACCAATGACCCCTCCTCTAACGACTTGAGATCTTGGCTCCGCCTGGCTTGGCTCGAGGCCCTCTCCTCTTTGCCCGTCAGTGTGCCAATCGAGAGCAGCTTTTCCTGGACACGCGGCTGTCACATCACACGTCCGGGGCTTTACGAAAAACTACTCTGATGATTCCCGGAGAAGAATTCATCCTACACCGACTCAGGTGACTCACCCGCCGACGACGTGAAGTTTCCCTACCCGAGAGTATTTAGCGGCGTAAATACTCTTCCCCCTACGAGTTCGACTGCGAAGAAGGTATTGTCTTATCCCCGCAGCTTCCCTCGTAGGAAGCGCGTTTTACTCAGATACTCCGCGGTGGTAGAGGTATACTACACAACGATCGCGACGTACCTAAACAGCTCGGCATACGCAGAAGGTATTGTCTTATCTTTATATGCTTTACTGCTAGGGTCGGAGGAACACTACTCGAATGCCCCCCGCCGAAAGGGCATTCTACTCCGACCGTGGTCCGGTCTTCCTCCTCCCTTTTTGGCTGGCAACCCAAGGGTTTTTGCTCGCCGTGTGCCGAATCGAGAGCAGCTTATCCTAGACTCGCGCCTGTCACAGCACACGTACGGGTCTTAGACGCTTGCGACTCAGATGAATCCCGATAGTGATGTCATCCTACCCAAATCGAGTGGCTCATCCGACGGCGACGTGAGACCACTCTACCCGAGAGTATTGCGCAACGTGAATACTCTTCCTCCTACGATTTCTACTGTGGGGAAGGTATTGTCTTATCCCCACAGCTTCCGTCGCAGAGGGCGCGTTCGACTCGGATACTCCACGACGGTTACGTTGGAGGTATCCTACACACAGACGCGCGACGTACCTCGGCATACGCAGAAGGTATTGTCTTATCTTTGTATGCTTTACTGCCAGGGTCGGACGCACACTACTCAGGTGCTCCCCGATGAAGGAGTCACCCTACACCGATCGCGGACTGGTGCCGGTTTCAACTCCTCAGCAGGGCAGTTTTGATCCGGGCGAACCCATCGCTGACCACGCGCCAAGTGTTGGCGTCCTCGCACATCCTCCGCACGATGTTGTCGGCTGTCGTGTCCGGTCCGCAGACGGCAAGCATGTTAGCACGAACCTCTTCGAACCTTGGACAGTTGAACACTACGTGCTCTAGTGTCTCTTCTATGTCTCCGCAGGTTAGACAGGTTGGGAAGCCACGTGTCCAAACCGATAGTGGTACTGCATGAAACATCCGTGACCTGTCAGGAACTGGTGCTGCCAGTTGGACAGCGAGGTCTCTCTAGCATGTTTCCGCACGTTGGGCATATACTTGTGCTCGTAACAGAAGATATCTTCCTCTAGCAAGACCGAGATGGGCATGACTCCCGCCACAACATCAGCAGCTACCGAAGACACCGTTCGGTATGCGCTGATTACACGCAGGTTCATCAGCCGCTGCACACTGCAGAGCTTTTGCAGATTTCACTGCCTGCTCAAGGCTGCCTTCCAGGCTGCCACTCCGTAAAGCAGAATGGACGAGGTCACCCTCGCCAGGACCCTACTTCTGCTGCAGCGGATCGCCGAGTTGTTCGACATGGCCCGTGAGAGGGCTGCTGTCGCCATTGCCGCTCTTTTGCAGGCGTAGTCGACGTGGGCCGTAAAGCTCAGCCGGTAAACAATATCGTCTGCCAGGTCAAGGTCGTTCAGTTGCTCTATTGATGGATTCCACGGCAATCCTCGGTGTGGTCTTCAGTCATTCGATCCAGTCAAGATCTCATCCATTACGATGAGAAAAAGCTGCGGTGATAAAATACATCCTTGTCTCACTCCAGCAGTTACCGGGATTGGTTCGGACAAGACACCGTAAAAAATGCCTCATACTGTGCTTCGATTTATCATATCCGATATATACCGACTTAAAGATTTTGGGTACATGTTAGTATTTATCGGAGCGCGTTTTTTTTTCTTCGGTAAAAGTTGGAGTGAAATAGTTTGTGTTTCAGCAATAATTTGATCATTTTTTTTCGTGAAACCAGTAAATCAAGTGTTTGGAAGCGTATTCAGGGTAAAGTCAAGGAATATTTGAAGAAGGTAGTGCCAAGGCTGCCCTGCTCTAGTATTGGTACAGGCTGAGACGTCACAATCACGAATAATCTGCAAATTTACTAGGAAACTTATCTTTTTCGTTGATAATTCGAAAAACCTGCAAGAAACTTTCCACTTTGAGTGCATGTTATTCAAGAAAGATTCTTGCTCTTCAAAATAGGTACAAAAAAAATTGCATTTTCGAATATTTTTTCTATGAAGTAGACCATCGAAGTTTAGAAAAATGGAAGATTTTCCGCACTGAAATTTGCAAAACATTAAAATTATTTCAAAGTCTCCCATGAAAATGTTCAAGCCAGTGCAGTTTAAGCTCCTCATCACAATAAAGTGATCAAAACACAATTTTTTATACAAAACCACAATCTTTTATTGGCATTTTAATAAACTGAATTAACAATCATTGATTGATGTTAATTGTTCTATATAAAAATTGTGTAAGGGTGAACCGGTTGGAAAATCATGACAATCATTTGAACAGTCAACAACTATCAGCTAAACGTTTTTAAAGCTGATTTTTTCTTCATTTCTGCACGTTTTAGCCTCGAGGCGACATTGCATCCATCAATAAAATAAGAAAAACAACATAATGCAATCTTCAAAGGAACAAAAAACTTCATAACATAGTAAAATAGAGGCCTTACAACAGAATCAAAATGAAATTGGAATTCATCTTCGTTATAAAACGTGTTTTTTTTTTTAAATTCCTACCATTCTTATATAAATTTTCGATACAATCGTTTTTGTGACGTCACAAAAAAATCCATGGTGTTAAGTTCATTAAATTGATATCATGTAATCGGAGAAATTTGTGAATTTTGTTTGTGAAAAGTAGTCTTTGGATGATGCTACGTTGCTACGGTGCACAGTGGTTTAAAACTCGAAAAACGTGATCATGGGCTTTTTGATGCCTTAGATGTCAAAATATCTTAATGACATTTTCTACAATGTTTCATTATTTTCAGTTGCGCATATTTTGCCATTATTTTTTTTCTTATCGAACCACCTGAAAGTGAGATATTTTTTTTATTTTTTGAATTTGTCATCCAATCAAAACTTTGTCCTCAAAATACTTGTAGACAATATAATTTTAAAAACTTTGTAAAATACTTCAAAGCTTTATCTTTTAAAACAACAGATTTATAGACATTTTTCTAAAAACTAACCTCAAAAAACGAAATTTTCGTTTAACTTTTTTCAAAGCGACTTTTGAGTCTTACTTTATATGAGAGAGTTGTAACAATTGTAAAAGTACACAACTTCATTGAAGGTGTCAAGTATCTATCTTGACGTTAAATGGTAGTTTATGTGTAATTACGTTTTAAAATTGCATATTTTCAATGCTTCATATCTCTAAAAGTTGCAAACTTATGAAAACAAAATTATATGTGTTTGAAAGGCACATTCTTAAGCTTCATTGAACACATAATTTTATTTGTATGTATTAGGTTTTACTACTAAAACATTTATCTGAAATATGGTAGTTTTGAAGTTTTTGTTAAGCCAGACTGGCAATCTCTTGCTGTTTATCAAAAGGAAGGATGAAATCTTCTTTTTTTCTATTCCTACCGATGACAAGTGAAGACGACAGTTCTTAGTTTGTTAAGATTGAAGCGTTGGCCCTATCTAGAAGCGTTAGTTCCGCAGCACAATGAATATGCGGTCTTCAGGAAGGAATGATGTTGCCTTTTTTATGAAATAACCAAAAGTTCCATAAAACAGGTACTATAATGGGATATCGCCTCTTGCAACTGCTTCGCCTGACTGGTATGCAATCTCGATCAGCGCTCCACTCAGCAATGCAAACCGATTCGCTTCATTCAGAATCATCGTTTTTGCAAACATCGCCTATCGGAGATGAGTGAGATACAAACTGATCCATTCTGAATGTCGCTCACTCAGTATCTGCCTTGCTTATTTGTTATTAATTTTTTTTTTCGCAGAACGAGGAAAATCAAAGAGTTGTGCGGGACACCATAGATTCTCAGTAATTTTAACGTAACGGACAACAATTTAATAAGAGAACTTGTTAAAATTTAAAATACGGCGGAAGTGAACATTTATCCCTCACAAACACAACTGCATTTTGATTTTGTTCATACTGATGTTAAAAAACGTTATAAAAATTTAAAAAAAATATATTAATTTGCTTGCTTAAAATTAAACAACATTCGCTACTGATCGGATTCTTGTATCAATCACTCAATGCCTCAACCATTCACTCCTGATCGAAGACCAACATGATTCGCCGTATGCATCGCACATAGGTGAGATTCCAATTTGATGATGGTGCTGCACTGTTTTGACAGCAAGCATCATGCGAGGTGATCTGTATTATAGCGATGAATTGGACGATCGATGATCGGAAAGGTCCAGTAGCAATCAATAACAAAACCCGACTGCTGTACGTTCAGTTGCGAAGTGCAATCAGAAACATTCATTGAAAATGAGTGATTTTCGGAACACTGATTCAGATCCTTACTAACGCTTGCGCAACGGCTGAAGATGATTATTTTTTAGTGAAAATCAACTTTAACCTTTCGATGGATAAGCGCGCGGTAAAATTCGGTGAGTTGCAACGGTGGAAGGTGCATTGCACGTGTATGACAATGCCACGTTAGGACGTATTTGCTGTAAATAAAAACGCGATATACTCGATAATCTGCGACGCGACGATCATTAAATATTTAACTTTGCTTTGATCACATCCCTTCTCAAGATCTTATTTACCTTCCCCACTAACAAACCACCCTTCCTGTGACGACCGTGGAGATTTAGAGGTGTATTCGGTCTCTAGTAGCAACGGAAGTCGAACTAACAATCCATCCCTTTTCCCGATGAACCGTATGGACGTGGCCGGCGCCGTTATTGACCATATGAGATAATGAACCTTCGAAACTTTTTTTTGTTTCGATTATAGTCGTTTTACCATCTTTATGGCATTCGCGACTTTATCAACGGTGCAGTTGGCGGATCGTTATTGAAAAACTTATCCGGTACAACTGTGTTCGTTGTTTGCTCTTGGGCTCGAACTCGCGGACACCGGCTCAGGAGACAACAGACTTGGCAACTGAGCTATATCACAAGCCCAAACCTTCGAAACGTGTACACAGAAAATGGTTAGCTAATCCCAAGCCCCATTTTTTTTTTATCTATGTACAATTTTGATGTTTCCTGTCAATCACGGAGTAGCAACTACTGAAATGTACGGTTTATCTAAGCTCAAGCTCAAGCTCAAGCTATCCGATATATACCGACTTTAAGTAACGATTTTTACGATCGTTTATTTATTTGGTAGGAACTGCGATTGAAAACGATTTGAGCTATCATTTCTAATGCGATTTTATGTTTGCTGGGTTTCAGAGCTTTCAAATAAAAAAGACATTTCAAAGCAAACAGTCCCACCGTGTTTGCGGTAAAAAATCATGCTTTGATGCCACTACACAAACGCTTTCCAGACCATTGCATTGCGTTACCAGAAGACGTTTGTCGGTTTGCACAATCCGTCCGCAATTTTCGACTTCCCTCTGGTCCCACCCCCAGAAACGTCGTCCTTGAACTAGTTCGCTCCGTTTTTTTTTTGTCATTCTTACTAGGTTTCTTTCCGTCGTCGTCCCTTAGGAAAAAGAGCAGTGCGTCCAGCAATCAGTTTTGTAGGTTCTTGGGGCGCTTTTAGGTCGAGCCCCAAAGGCGAAGGAGACGCTTCGATAGTAGTCGGTGAACATTATGCGGATGATCGCGACTGGGCGGCATGGCGGCAACTGGGAGGGAAATGAAATCACTAATCCGATTGAATATTCAACACGGAATCGGAATCGGATAAACATTGATTTGTCCTTGCGGGAAAGAAAGTGTTGACGACTTTCTTGGCGCATGAATGAATTTGATTGCGTTTTTTCTTGAATGAATTTTTAAGATACGTCTTACTAAATAGAGAAGGAAGGATGGACACGTCGAAATTATATACTACAGCTTAAAACAAGTAAAATTTTATACAAATATTCCGTTGAAAAAAAATTTGAAAAGAGACGTATTCTGTTTTAATGCATTTGACAGGAAGTGTATGCCTCACTAGTCACGCTAATCGAATAAAAATCTCAATTTACATGCATTTTATTCATATCGATGCCACAATTGCTGGAGTCAGAACGCAAAACGGAAGCCTTTATTTGTACCGATCACGAAATATTCCCGAATCACGCACAGCAAATGCCAAGTTCTTTCTCCGAGCGCTTTTTCGTTTTTTTTATCTTTCTTCTTTGCAAAAAAAAACTGTGGAGAACAAACGAAATCCAAAGCACGAATTTTACATTCTTTCCTTGGTTTGGTCAAAACGGATTCTGGTCCGGATCGGAATCCGAACCAAAAATAAAACAAGGTAACCCTCGAACCATTCGGTGGCAGTAAAAAGACTACAGAGACTCTCCGGTCAACTTGGAAAAGTTGGATGGCCCCCATGACGACGATCGACCAAATCCAGAGGCCCCGGCACAGCAGGAGTCCAGATCACGACATCGAAGCAAAAAAAAAACCCACGAGGACCCAATCCGGGACCCAAACGAGAAACTGAGCTCCTCAACTAGGCAGCCTGAATACCAAACGGAGAAGTTCTAACCAGTCTGGTTAAACCTGCCTTCCTACCAACTGCTTACCCAAAAACAGCGGGGGTCCAACGCTGAACTGCTTCTTGTGCCAACTGGTGGCCAGTCTTGTGAGATCCCGGCGGCCATCCCGGCGATCATCCACTTCAATTAAAATTAATAAATCATTTGCTGGTTGGTGTTGCCCGCACCTTTTTGTTTCCAATGCTTAGCGGTTGACGAAAAAATGACCTAAAACACTATATCAAACATTAGTTTCTGAAATTTATTATCCCGATCAGGAGGGAAAAACAAAATTATATCAAGATGAGATATTTTGATACTAATTTTTTTCAATCTAAATGAGTCATAATTCAGAACTCGTAGGATGTTAAAATATCTTAAATTATATAAAAAAAAATCTTTACGATCATAGCTAAATTATATAAGTTTTTGATATGCTCCTATAAAGATTATATCTGGTTCAGATAGCATAGTTTGATATTAGGCAGAACAAATCCTATCAAAATTATAACTTATCAAGATATGAATGCTTCGAGAAAAATTTCTAGTGGAATGTCATTAACCCACCCTATTTGCTAAAATCATGCTCCATTTTTGGCATCCCAAAAATCTTATTCAATTTTTTGAATCTGCTGAGTGAAACTCATTAAAGTACGGTTTCGGCCGTTGACTTCGATGTCCGTGTTTCATGGAAAGTTAAATGCATATCAAAATAAGATACGGTTATAATATATCATAACAATTTGAAACAAATTTTTTATCGTTGAAAGTGAGTTCAATCCTATTCAAGAATGCCAATCAAAATAGGATCCCGATCAGGAGAGCATATCAAAATAATAACTCAAACGTATCTCACCAAGATATTTACATCTGATTCAGTTATAATTAAGTACTGAAAAATTTAGATTTTAAGTTTCTCCAATCTGAATTATATCTAATTCTAATTGATAGACTTGAATAGGGTTGAGATAATTTTCGATGATAAAGAATTTTTTCGGGTTGTCCCAAAATGAAATGATTATATCTTATTTTGATATATGTAAAACTTTTTCTGAAACACGGACATCGAAGTCAACGGCCCAAACCGTACATTAATGAGTTTCGCTCAACAGCTCCTTAAAATTGGATCCAATTTTTGGGAAACCTAAAATGGAACATGGTTTTAGCAAATAATATGGTTTATGGACATTCCACGAGTATCCCGATCAGGAGAGCATATCAAAATAATAACTCAAACGTATCTCACTAAGATATTTACATCTGATTTAGTTATAATTAAGAATTGAAAAATTTAGATTTTAAGTTTCTCCAATCTGAATTATATCTTAATCTGATTGACAGACTTGAATGGGGTTGAGATAATTTTCAATGATAAAGAATTTTTTCGGGTTGTCCCAAAATAAAATGATTATATCTTATTTTGATATATGTACAACTTTTTCTGAAAACCAAAAATGGAACATGGTTTTAGCAAATAATATGGTTTATTGACATTCCACTAGAAATTTTTCTCGAAGCACTCATATCTTGATAAGTTATAATTTTGATAGGTTTTGTTCTGCCCAATATCAAACTATGCTATCTGAACGAGATATAATCTTGAAAGGAGCATATCTAAATTTGATATAATTTAGCTATGATCGTATAGATTTTTTTTATATAATTTGAGATATTTTAACATCCTACGAGTACTGAATAATAACTCATTTAGAAAGGAAAAATTAGTATCAAAATATCTCATCTTGATATAATTTAGTTTTTTCTTACTGATCGGGATATAACCAAGATTTAAGAAACTAAGAGTCGAAAATTATGAGAAAAATTTTCTAACTAAAAAAGATATGAATATCTCGTTGAGATTTGTTTAAGTTCTTATATTGATATGCTCTCCTGATCGGGTATAGGATAAACATTTTTTTTACTTTACTCTGCCTTTTTTTGAGCGTTATTAAGAGTTAGGTAAGTCGGGGAATAATTAACAGCCAGGGACAAATGAGCACCTTCTTAGCCTTCAAAAATTACGGATTTTGAAAAATTTAATTCAAAACACATCTATAGTTGCTACAGGATCAAATCAAAGAGTTAATCATTACTTCGTATTCCAATTTTTTTTTTCATTTTCGATATTTATTTCAAACATGAAATTGATTCGAGGAATTGACGAATTTATTAATTTCAAGCATCAAAATATAAGCCTTGAGGATCGGTTGATTTTTATCTTAATATGATGTGCACTAGGGTGGCAATGGAGTTATGTATGTATGTATGTATGATAATCCACCATGGGTGCACGGATTCACCGCAGTTTGATCAAAGTATGTGCTCACACTTTAGATAATACAATTTGACTGACTCATCTCCAATGCAGTGAACACTGTACCCGAAACCATGGCTTCGTGTAAGCTGTTATGAAATGAATGTATAACGTGTTTATGTAAGTATATTTTGGGGGAATGAATCAATCAAGTGCACAACCAGTTAAAAATGTGTAACACTTTCAATGTTATACATTTACTACAGGTATTCCGGCATCCGTGTATATACCTGGCCAGCTGGCAGCTGATTGGTCATTCTAATTTATACAATCATACGAGAAAAAAACATCTTACCCGTCGGCTGATAACAGGACTTGAACCCGTTACTCCAGCCGACCTCATGATCCAAAATAATCCACCTTACAACCTAGGCACCACACCAGGCTAGCACCACACTTATCAATCAAGATAATTTTATATGATACTATCTTAATTCATTTTTATTTATGATTCTTTTTCTTCATTTCGCTTTTACCCCATCACTGCATTATTCACTTTTATCCAAATAGCCCCCATCGCTCCACTAGGGTGGCAATGGAGTTATGGGGAAAAATTAATATTCGAGTTTCGATCGAAATCGATCATATACATTTTGTAGAATAGCCCAAACAATTTCAGCTCAATTAAACTTGATTCGGAGGTGCCTCTAAGAGCTCAAAATTTTGGTTTTTAGACCCTCAAAATTCACCAAAGGGGAGACCAAAGTTAAACCCGGAAAATCCCATTTTTTATGTTGATACAGTTGACTTAGAAATTAATGGAACGTCGAGATCTGGTTTTATCAAGAAAAATTTTGTCCAAAAATTATTTTCTGGGACTTTTTTCGGACGTTTTTTGGAAAATCAGCCATTTTTCGGAAAATCGACTTCATTACTGAAAGCAGGGTTACTGATAATCGCTTCGTTTGCTTCAAAATTTTCAATCGTTACGACGCAACCACAGTAACGACGCTGTTAAGCATCGACTCGCGAACGAATCAAAACATGCAACATAAGAACGCCGTCTTAGTGAACCATGTACTATGAATTTTCGTTCTGTTTGTGTTGGCTAGCGTTCCTTGTTGATTTTCTCCTTCCGATTTTTAGTCATTGTTTACTCCAGCAATCATTCGCTTCGCTACTGAATGAACTCGTTTGCGAGTTGATTCGGCGCGAGTTGATGACGATGCTGTTAATTCATGCCCAAAATCAGACCTTTAAGGGAGAATGCTACTAGGGATCAATTCCTGGGATAAAGACTAAGACCGACATTTAATAAAATAATTAACACAGCTTGAGAGGAAAATAAGGCAATTCTTTCATAAATTTGGTTTTTGGGCATCTCTTGCGTTCCAAAAATTAACTCGTTTTCCTTCATGAAGCGTTCGCGGCGAAGCATGATCGTCAGCGAGTCGAGTAGATGTCGAAGAATTCGACGCCGTCTACGCGCAATGTTTTCATTAGAAGCGAAGGATGATTGTTTGATGGCTATCGATAGTAACTCAAAAAATAACGGATCACTAAAGAGAGGAAGAAAAAAAACTAGGTTTGCGTCGTTCGATGCTGAAAAGCGTCGTTTCTAAAGAAAACAGACTTTCTATGTTGAGGAGTAAACTCGTTGGTGACTAGGATCGGGGTGAAAAACCATTCTGAGCGAAGATCAGCAACCTTGACTGAAAGTCAATTTTTGACCAAACATATTTTCGAGATAACATCACATCTTGACATTTTATGCGTTTTTTTCAAAACTGGCTCGATTAAAAAGATGCATTTGTCTAAGCCAAGAGGAAGAGGCGTATTCAGATTTTGTGAATGGTGATGAATTGATAATTGGTTTGAATCAAAGATTCAATTCAAGTTATTTTGCTCTGGTGATAAAGAGCAAAACAATGTGTTTCATAAACTTTACAGGTTTGTGCTTTGCGCCAGCACGTCCAACAAAAAAGTAATAGGGACGACAGCGTCGGAGACCGTTTTTGCGCAGATTGCTTTGATTTCTTCAAGAGAAAATCAAAATCACTGATCATACTGACAGGACACATAGAACAACAATTCGATCATTTTCTGGCTAATTTTTTTCGTCAAATTTAGCAGGTTCGCAATACCGACGGTAGGTGGCGAACTTACCATTTTGCCGATTCAAATGCCCTGTAGGAAAATTGTACCTGTTTAGCCCGATTTTATCGTCGAAATTACATAATTTCTTCGAAAGTAGGTTGGCCGTTTTTTAACTGGAATAATATTTTTTCAAATCGATCGATGCGCACTCTGGAATCGATATTGCGTACTGTTAGAAAAATTATCCACGAAACGAAATCGAGTGTCAAGTCAGTATGGTCAGTGGCAAAATGCTGAGGATGAAATTTAGTTCAACAAAGAAATCAGCTAAGTAGAACTTGAATCATTTGTTTCATGTTTATATATTCATACTAGCTGCTCTCGTACGAACTCCGTTTTGCTTTCAACTTATATGTCATGAATTTTCCAGATAAATTTACGTATGTATTGTGCATCAATGTTTAACACGTGATAGCGATCACTTTTTCTGTCGTCTGCTTCCATATTTGAAATCAGTAAGCAATTTACCATGTCTAAAAAAAACTTCGTGTATGAATTTTCACCTCGGTGCGATACAAACTCACCTGATTATTGCAAAAACAAATTTAACAGTTAATATAGATGATCTTTTTTTTTGTCGTTTGATAAAAATATTTAAACCAAAACCAATTGACCTAAACCCCCTTGTACAAATTTCGACTCGTTTATTACATAAATATTGTTTAAAAATTAATCCTCTTTCGGTGGCCTCTTTTACAAACTTGATATCTCAACTCAATTGCTCTTCCCCCAAAACTACCATGTGCAAATTTTCAAACCAATCCAATGCATAATGACGTTAATATTAGAGTGTCCATTTCCCGGCCAATTTAGCGTTCCCGGGAATCGGGAAATCTGACGATCCTTTTCCCGTGAATTCCTGAAATGAAGATTCAACATGAAGATTCTAACCTTCTACTGCGTAAGAATCCTTATCAATACACAGAAAAAAATATTTCCCGTAAAATTACGCAAATGTCCAGTTACAAAAAGGAGCAGTTTCAGTGACACGTAATAATGAAAAAAAAAATCTGTGAATGTTATTTTTAAATCTAGGGTAGAACTGAGTATTTCCAAACATTTCGAAATTTTTAAATGCTTCAAAAATTTATTAAGCAACCCAAAGACGCAAAAACGAAGCACTTTAACTGACAAATTGGTCTGATTTTAGCTACAAAAATTTGAAATAATTGTCAAAGATTTCTCACTATCGATAGAAATTACACAGCAAAAAATATTTCCTGTAAAAATACTCAAATGTCCTGTAACAAAAAGGAGCAGGACGTTTACCGTAATGTTACAGGTGGAAAACATGATTACGTGGCATTCAATTTTTAGTGAACAACTTTTTTACAGGACATTTGCTGTAATAATAAATGAATCTTCGTCAACTTTCAAGGAAAACAATTTAAAATTACAGGTTTTGTTTATTACAGGTGAATCATTTTAAAGGTTGCAGTTTTCAGTGAAACGTAATAGTCAAAGTTTTATCTGTGTAGTTAGCTAGACTTCAGGTTATTCATAAAATATCGTAAATTTTTAGAAATGGAACATTCAGATTCTATCCGTAGCGTTTCAGTATTGAAATTGTTTGGTTTTATAGATAATTTGTCGTTTTTCACTTTAACACTGAGTTTTCGATTGTAAAAACTTTTTCTTTATCAAATTCAATGTATTAATCAGATTTAAGAAAAATAGTATTTAAGACTAAGCCATCAAATTAGATCTATCATTTTCATTGCTCAATCCGATTAATTTTTCCATATTTGAACGAGTAAATTGTTAGTAATCTTGCACATTTTATTGGCTTCGGGAATTCCCGGGATTTGATAAGCATTTCCCGGGATTCGGGAATTCCCGAATTTTTCTTATTTCCGGGAATTCCCGATCCGGAAATCCCGGGTAGGACACTCTAGTCAATATCGAAAGACTTCTTCAGTCAGATTATTCTTATAAAAATAGTTGGGAAATCACCACATCAACAACGTATCTGTTTCTTTCCAAAACCCGTTCTTCTATTCGTACGTTTACTCGTATAATAACCACAAAAATGTCGCGAAAACTGTTTCTGGTTCATGAGAATGACGCTTTTTCATTGCAAGATTATCCGAAATTGAATATCCACAACAGTCTTGAAAATTTCGTAGATCATTTAGATGACATTGGCGAACATTGAGAAAAAATCTCAGTCACCCAGATATTTTCCGCAGTTCATGATAAATAAACAAGAGGCGCGTTCATGAAGTTCACACTCCGCTACGTTCAAGATTATTTTTTTTCAGTTCCTTCCACACTCATTCGCCTATTGCCCTCACTGAAAATGAACACTTGATTTTATCATTGTCATAGTGATCCGGGTGAAAATGAAAGGAGAAAAAAATCATTCACCAAAAAATCAGCAGCAGGTCATTTCTGAAACTCTGTTTTTCTTATTTTGAACTCTGTTGAAACATTTTCTTATCCAAAACAAAGCACAAATGAAGTTTCTATCAATTTACAACCATCTTTGTGATAAATTTTGATTTTGTGAAAGAATAACCAAGAATACATGGATTATGAAGTTTTCCATACAAACATCCGTCCAAAAAAGAATGAAATCGTCTGCAGGGCGATAATGAACCTGATTTTTTACACGGCACCCTTTTTGATCACGTTCATCGATATTGATGAACTTGGCCTGGTATTTTACATTTTTACATCTTTGGACCAAATTTCAAGATTTTTCAATGAAAATTGTCGAAGATACCGCAAGTTTAGTGAAGCAATAACGAATTTCCCTTTTTTACGGAAATAGCTCTATCTTTGTTTCCTGTCATTGTAAAGACTTCAAATTTCGTAGAGTGTTAGTTGTATAGTTGAAATAGATTGTGTGAAATTTTCATGAAAAAAATATCAACCGAGAGAGAAATAGCTGCTTGTAAAAGTTGGAAGTGGGTGCGTAGCGTCTCGCGATTTCATTCTTTTTTGAACGCAACTGTATAATCTTTTTAAACTTATCTATTTGAATAAAAAAAATCCACCAAATGGCTTCAAAATGTCTACTGCCACAGGAATCGGCATATTCTCAATGAGTTTTGTATGACTACACATTTTCAAAAAGAGCAACATAAATGGCTCCGGAGGCTACCAGACTTTTCCACATATATAGGGGAGATAGGGGCATAACGAGCACCCGGGCATTGTAAGCACTTCTCTTTTCTACAAAAGTACGCATTATCTTAAATAAATTTTCATGAGAAATAGTTTCGTACATCCTATAGTATTTATTTTTCACCAAAACAGAAATCTCCTTATCATCTTTACAGGAATACTTAAACAAAATCATCTAGGTTATCAAGTCACGAAAATATTATAGTTTTCAAGCACCAGGATATAAGCTTTTATGATCTTTGAATCATCGTGATCTCTAATGTACGCATTGATACATGATTTAAACATTGTTCCTCAATTTTTCACCATCATTAGTTTCATGATTTTTCACTTAAATCCATTTTAAAACACGTTTTACTTTAATTTGTTGCCTCGAGGCAAACAGCGCACAATCAATCGGGGCACGATGAGCGTTTTCTGCCGTAGCATCTAGCAGCGAATTCAACTCGATGTAATCAACTGAATGATAGAGATACAGCTTCACCAGTTCACATCTGACGATTTTGCCTATTGGTAAGATGTTAGAGAGGTAATCAGAAGACTCGAGTTTGATTCCTGGTCGAGAAGATTTGTTTTCATTTACAGTCCCCCCACAATCATTAGTCACTT
Source organism: Uranotaenia lowii (assembly GCF_029784155.1). Lineage (NCBI taxonomy): Eukaryota > Metazoa > Arthropoda > Insecta > Diptera > Culicidae > Uranotaenia > Uranotaenia lowii. The sequence continues at coordinate 57,970,203 of NC_073692.1, forward strand.
AACGTATCATTTCACCACAAAATGTGCGTTCATTCGGGTGTTAGTGGACCAAACATCAAGCTTTGCGTGAATTTCAGCCATTAAATATTCCCTCTATGATTTCAAACATGATTTTGTTTCCAATTGTTTCCCGAAGTTCTGCACGACGTTTTCGTGCTGATATACGCTGATGATTTGAAAATATTTCTTCCTGTTCGTCACCAGAAAGATTGTTCGATTCTGCAAAACGCATTGTACCGATTTTCAGAATGTTGCAGAAACTATGGATTGAAAATTAATGCATCGAAATGTTGCGTTATTTCTTTTTCTCGGAAAACATCGAACATAATCTATGAGTATAGCCTCGAAAACAGCTTGATCATTACTAGGAAGACGTCGGTAAAAGATCTTGGAGTGGAGATAGATACAGAACTGAATTTCTCTAAGCACATAGAGCAAGTGGTAGCCAAAGCAAATTCAATGTTTGCAATGGCCAGCAGAATTTGTAATGATTTGAACGACCCGTATACTATCGTTTCAATTTATGTCGGGTTGGTGCGGACTTCAATTGAGTATGGCAGCATTGTTTGGCAACCGTAATACAACGTTCACATCAATAGACTGGAGAGAGTCCAAAAGAAATTTTTCAAATACGCGCTAAGAAACCTTGGATGGCAAGAGGAAATGCCGGTTTATCGAGCCCTGTGCATGCTGGTCGGACTGGATTCGCTTGAGAATCGCAGGAAGTTAATTGACGCGTTGTTTTTGAAGGATTTGACAAGTGGAAGGTATTATTCGCCGTACTTGTTCTCACAGATATCTCCCAACGAAGGACGCAATAGTTTGCGCAGCATAAGGCCGTTCCAGCTATCAAACAGGATCCAAAATTACGCAAGAAACGAGCCAATGTACAGGATGATGGCGCTTTACAACGCATATGTAGAAGAAATTAACTTGAATATGTCCAGAAACCAAATTAAAGCTAGTATTAAGAAGTGTTTTACTACAAATTAAAGTGTGGTCGATGTTTTTTTAAGTTCAGACTCAGATAAAAGGCTTAGCCTAGGATCATTAATTAATAAATAAATAAATAACAAATGGTTTTAACAAATAAAGTCACCAATAATAAATAATTTAGATTTGTTTCTGGTGAGTTTTTGTAAATCTCCCTTCAAAAAATTTTTCTGTTCCCCGCTGCATTGAAAAGGCAAATATAAGGCAATAATTATAATTTTTCCTATAGACGTTTCTAATTCAATTCCAATTGTTTCTAAGACTTTGGTATTGAAAGAAGGAAGAAGTCTAAATTTGAGACGACTATTGATGACAATAGCTACACCCCCACCTTGTCGATCAAGTCGATCATTTCGCAAAATTTCAAAGAAAACATTGTTTTTCAAGTTATTGTCTGGCTTTAAAAAAGTTTCAGTGATGGCAGCAATATGTATGTTTTGAGTTTTCAAAAATAAAAAGAATTCATCTTGGTTAGCCAGCGAAGATCTAGCGTTCCAATTCATAATATTTAAACATCTATTTGGATCCATGTGGGAATCGTAAAGTCATAATAATTTTGGAAAGCTTCAAACATTGAATTTGCTTTCAACATAAGTTGCATCATTTCCATTAAATTTTGATGCAAAAATTTTAATTTATCCTCAGTAATCTCACCCAAATCAACAAAATTGTTAGGATCAGAAAATGAAAGAGAAGAACAAGTATTTGAATTTCGGGGATTTTCCCAAGCCTTCGCATGAATGTTGAGACTTGGTTTTTTCCCATTTTTATTAGTTAAACCTGAAGAGGGAAACCCATTTTCAACCACCTCTGAGAACGATAAACAACGAGTCTGTGGCGCAGATTCAGCACAGGTAACATTAAAATCACTTCGGGTATTACCCAGCCGTGATTCCGGTGTAGGCCGAGGCTGACCGCGAACAGGCAGGTTGTTTGACGGCCCGACGTGTGAAGACGAAAAAAAGGAAAGAGGAGAAGACACTTTTCTGGAAACTTTAGGATTTTTCCTAGAAGCAATAATTTTTGCCCTGATGGGACAGTCTAGCGAATTAGAGGAATGATTACCTGCGCAATTTGCACACTTGAAAAATTCTGTTTGTGGTTTATCACCACCAAAAAGGCATTTAGATTTTTCATGATCGAATGAGCCGCAAAGCATGCATCTGGCATTCATTCTACAATTTTTAGTGCCATGACAAAAAGCTTGACAACGACGACATTGCGTAATATTTTGTAAAAAATTGGTATGGGATTTACGAAAAGGTTCAAATTTTACTCGACAATGAAACATAAGACGAGCCTTTTCCAAAATTTGCAAATTATTGACCTGATCCTTTTTAAAATGGATCAAATAAAGCTCAGGAGCAAAACCAACACTACTGATATTATTCGTGTTGGTTCTTTTCCTCATTTGAATTACTTGAATCGGAGAAAAACCTATCAAAGAATTTAATTCAGTTGTGATCTCATCCGGTGTCTGATCGCCGGTGAGACCACGAAGTACAACTTTAAAAGGACGATCACTTCTAGTATCGTACGTAAAAAATTGGTGTTTTTTATTATTCAAATAATTCAAAATTTTTTTTGAAAATCATTAAAAGATTCCGCCAAAATACGAGCAGTTCCCCTTCGACCGATCTGAAAAGAAATCTTCACATCCTTGACGGAAGTGACGATTTCTTTTCGAAAGGCATTGAAGTCAGGAATCGTGACCGTAATTGGTGGAACCTTTTCGTTTTTAAGAGCATAAGAAGAAGAAGGTTTCTTAGTACTCTTATCAGAATTAAATATGAATATTTCCTCATCACCGATGTTATGAAGGACATCGAATGAATTGGAAATTTCAACTGTTTTGGGCGATGGACCTGAATTAGGTTCGGCAATCCGTTTTATTCCGGCCCTCGAACCGGCCGATGACTTCCCCATGCTGGAAAGAAAAGAGAAAAATATGAATAAAAGAAAATAAAAATAATTTTAGCACTGAGAAGTGTTGATTGAAAACCAGGTAAGGAAAAAATAAATAATGTAAAAATGTTCCTGCAGGTACACAGCAACGATACGAGGCTTCGGCGTACGTGTTGACGGCTCAACGGTACAGATGGAAGTGGGATATTCATGATCGATGATTTTGATTGTATCGGGTGATGCAAAGCACCAAAACCATAATGTATGAGTGTGTGTCAATTGTTTATATTCTACAACCAGTCATACATTATTTTAGTGTAGCTTTGTTTGCTGGACCTATGCCTCACCGTTTGGTGTAAAATGCATCGATCATGAATGGTAAATGAAAAAAAAAAATCACCTCTACCAAGAATCGAACTCGAGCCTACTGATTACCTCTCCCACATCTAACCAATAGGCCAAATCGTCAGATGAAACAAGCCAAGCTATTACCCTATTGTTCAGTGACTTAATCGAGTTAAATGCGCTGCTACATTCCACGGCAGAAAACGCTCATCGTGCCCCGATTAATGTTGCTTATACTGCCTCAGTGGGGGTTCTCATTATGCCCCTACAGTGACCGATTTTCAGCTTTCGTCAAAAAATTATAAAGTGCATTTTGAAACGTTTTTATTTACTTTTTCAAGTATGAGTTAACAAATATATTTCAAGTTGCGGCACATGTTAAACGTATTGAAACTTCTGCAAATTTCAAACTTATTGATGATGGTATTTTAATCACTGAATGTAATGTGTTACTGAACAAAGTTTTTGATTTTTACACAGATTTATTTTCATGCAAAGTTAATTCTGCACAAAATGAAGAGAACGATGATAGATTCATTTGGCATAAGAAAACTTTACAGATAGGAAAAACGTATTTTAAGTTCTGAATGTGTGTAAAAACATAAAAATATATGTAGGTGGTTCAAGATGTGTGGCCCACGATTCCCCACAAGCTATGATTTGATAGTTGGATGCGTTTGTGTGACTTATTGATGTTTCATCAAAAATTTCTTTTCCACGTGAAAGATCATGAAAAAACTAAGATCATAAGCGTATGAGCATATTTTTGTTATGCACTGTAGGTTCCCAATCGATGAAATTAGCGGGTGTTTTTTAATTATGTAAGTAAATTTTTCTAACTTGTTTTAGTTTGATAAATAAAAGAAGCATATGATGCGTATTCAAGTCAACAACATATAGAAATATATGCTCACGCAAAGCGACGACGATGACAGTTGGTTTGAGATTTTTATCTCAACACACATCTGAGATATTAAAAGTGGCCCACGTTTCCCCATGGCCCACGATACCCCACTCTCCCCTACTGATTAAACTTGAAAAAGAAATTTAATTTGATTTTTTAAATAAACGATTTCACCGATTTACACGCGTTTTCCCTTGACCAAATTTTGACCGTATCACCCTTTATATTCAATAGATGATTTTCTTCTCGAACAGAGTAAAATATGAAATACTGAGTTTCGTTTCAAATCAAATTCAAATTACAGTCCCCCCACAATCATTAGTCACTTAACGTATCATTTCACCACAGAATGTTCGTTCATTCGGGTGTTAGTGGACCAAGCATCAAGCTTTGCATGAATTTCGGTCATTAAACATTCCCTCTTTGATTTCAAACATGATTTTGTTTCCAATTTTTTTGAAAAATAAAATAATTTACCGAAACAATCAACGTTTTACAAAACCACAATTATGGGTCAAAATTTAAGCTTGTAACAATTATTAGTCATATTGCCCACAATTATTAGTCACATAGAAGTCCATGGCAACACCCGAATATCAACATGAAAATCAACAAGTTTCTGGCAAACATTCAGGGGCATTCTTTGCTGGTATACGTTCAAGGGGCAATTGGGTTGAGCTAGCAACCAAGAAATGTTTTGTTTTGCTAGTGAAAAAGTGACCCATGATTGTGTGGAACTTGGTGGATTCTGTAACAATTATGGGTCACTTTTATTTTGCTAAATATTATTGAATATTCGCATTTCATTCGCTCAGTTTTATTTGGAAAATGTAAACTCTTCTTTTGTGCTTATATGGGACCAATTCATTTGGTTGGAATCTTTGAAATACCCGCATAAGGGACTTAACGGTTTAAGATGTCAATCTTATAACATTGGAATTTTATGTGATAGTTCCACAGCTTATAGTTCACCTTTGATAAAAAGTATTCAAACAGCAATTTTACTGCTATCAAACGCATAAATAATATTTTTAATGCCTTTTGATGATATTGTCGGTTATCTAAAAATAATAATATGATATAATTTCTTTTGGTTTAGTAGATATCAGCAGTTCTAATGATCGGTGACTAATAATTGTGTGTGACCCATGATTGTGGGGGGACTGTAAGTGTTTTCCAGATGGCAATATAAGTTTTATTAATCGCCTAAAAGATCAACTAAAATATATTTTCACCATTTAAAGTATTGTAGATGGCTCTGCAGTACTTACTTCCAACAGATATACTATTGAAGCTGATTTGTTTTTCCAAGACACACATTGGTTACCATGGCTAGATGCATGAATCTTGTTGCCGGAACCCTTAAGATGGCGTCGCCAACATCGAAGGTCCATACAGAAGAATGATTGTTCGTAGCAAAGCCTTCTTCCTTATCTTGAAGTGGCGGAATCTTTGCCGCCAGTTAGGTAAAAGACTTTTTGAGTATCTGAACACGAAACAATGATTTAAGTCACATATTATAGCTGTTTTTTATGGTTAAATAAGCGTCTTCCTTAAGGTGGCCATTATGCCCTTATCTCCCCTAATTTCATACATGTCAGGAATTCCCAAGAATGAAACACTCTACCAAGAACCATCATTGACTGGAAAATTATGAACCAAAATAGACCTATCTTGTTTGACTTTTTATTTTTCGAAAAATCCAATGATGGCTGTTTGAGCCACCGCACGCTTTGGAAATTGGTGTTATCGCTGATTTTACTCTCAATTGTCCGACACTTTTCAACTTATTTAGAAAAAAAACAAACATGTAGGTATATGGACTTGAACATTTGGAATCAAATGCAACCTATCTTTTTTTCTGAGGAATCGAATGAAGTTTGTTTGAGCCACCGCATCGGAAAACTAAGAAGTTAAAGTAATGAAAAACTACAATTTTTCAATGTTGTTGTTTTTCATCGGGCAATCCCTAAATCTAACAGCTAATATGAAATTTGCGCCATCAATTTATTCAAACACAAAAGTTTTTGAATAAAACCAGCCCGGGGGAGCCACAATGGTCAGTCCTGGACCAGGACCACAACAGCCAGAATGTTAGAGGCGACTGCCGGACATTTGAATTTGGCCGCACTTATTGGAAGCAGATTGGTTGGAAAAGCCCGGACTTTTTTTTTTACTCCCGCAGCCGCTCGATTGATCGACAACTTCGTTGTTCCTGCTGCACTTTGCAATTTTGGCTTTTTGTCCCCCAGCTGGAACCGATGCAGAAATTCTTTTTGGGCCACTTTTGGTCTACGGTAGGACACACTTCCATACACATACACACTCATCTGCCTGCGGTCACACGCACAATTCACCACTTTTCAAGCACACGGCTGGAATTCCTGCTGGCCGGCAAACGACATGCTTCTGCTGCTCCATTTCCAGCCACCCGGCGGCGCGCGGATCATTCTTCTTTGATTCGGAATTTGTGCATCTGATTAACGTTCACAAGTGAATGGACATTCATACGTACACAACCAAGGGGCCTACACATTATTCAACTGGCCGCCGAGAGTGGCCAAATCAAAATTGCATTACAGGCATTTTGAATATTTTAATAATAATTATATGTATGGTTTCCCGAAAGGCATGCGAAACCGGGCCTGTCGGTGGTCTTTTTTTTTCTTATAGCTGTTGTCGCTGTTATTTTTCATCGGTCAAAAATTGCAATTTTAGATGCAGCTGATTTAGGGTATATCACATAGTTTTCCATGTATCACCATTGGAAATAAGTTATTTTTCGGGCGAAATTTTGATGGAATTAATGTTGAGCTGCAAGGGTTTTTAATTAAATTATTTTCTAAGTTGAAATAGTGAAAATATTGTTTGTACGAAAATGATATTTCAATTAACAGTAGTAAAATCAAAGTTTTTGGAAAATTTTTTACTTGAATTAAAATTGATTATCGTATGAACTCCCTCACAAGTTTCCTAGAATCTTCATCCAAGAGCTTTAACATAGATTAGCGTAGGTGTCAATCCTTCAGTAGTTTGTCTTCTGCATCCATGCTCCATGACACAGGATTTTCAGCTTAAGAAGAAGCAAAACAAATGAAGATATTGGGGACAGCTGTTTATTAAAATACTTGAAATAGTTGGTCGCCAATCCTTGCTGGAACATGGGAGAAGGAAGGACGAGGAAAAGGTTGTCCTGTCTCAGGTTGGGATGTTTTGGTCCCTATCTTTGCGTGCAGGATCTTGGTTGGTTAGAGAATAGACGGGAAAACTTTACCGGAAAGTCATTATTGCTTCAGTCTGAACCTTGTCTTGGAGGAAGGTCACCCAACGACGACGTGATGATGATGCGAATCCCGAGGATATTGAATGCCTGTTTCACTAAATAAGTGGTGTGACCACGAGGATGTCCCATGAAATACCGTTGATCTGTGCAATATTGAGCTCCCATTTTTCGGAGAATTTTTTTTATAAATTTAAAGTAAATAACTATTTTTTACAATGGCACAGTGTAATACGTTTAGAGTTGTGTTTTATGTCTCTGCTGAGAGTGATGGGCGACAAAGAAAAATTGTATTGAAGATCAGGAAGACACTTTGTGCCTTAAAATGAGAATAATTTCATATTTTTAAAGATGATGGCGAAAGTATAATAGAAACATGACATATCAGAGAAAGAAAGAACATAAGCCGTTAATATAATAAATTTTTCGAAAAAGATACAACGGCCAATCGACGGGACTTGAACCAGCAATTTCCGCTTCCGTACAACGGCGCGTTAGCATTGGATTGCATTTAAAAGTCGCCCATAATTATTTATATGTCTCTGGCGAACGTCGAATATATTTGAAGTATTGATAATTTTTCTTTTAATGATTTTCAATGTACACATTTTTGAAACTTCGTAGAAACCTTAAAAAATATTAAGACCGCTCTGAAGTCGCATGACGGTTAGAAAAAATTTTAAATTAAAAAATTAACAATTTGTCATGTATTTTTGAAAAGTTCAGGTTTTTATTTAAACAAACAAGTACGAAATGATCAATTTCAAAGTTCTCTGGAATACTTAACTTGAAATTGACATTTAAGGCACAATTTCACAGAATTTTAAGCAAATTTTAATCAGAGAATCTGTGTCACAGATGGCAAAGCACAAAATTCTTAAACATTCATAGATTTCACATAATTTTTGAATTTTGATTGGATTCAGAAAATTATTATTTTTTTAAGCCAGTCTAAAATTTAGATATCTTTCTTTGAATTAGAAAAAATGATAAGATTGGTAAAGTTGTTTGAATTTTCCAAACTAAAATGTAAAAATGACCCAATTAATCATGAATTTTCAATGAATTTAAAAAAAACTGCGTCGACGGAAATCACCATAGAATTTTTATGTCAAATCATAGAAAAACAGATTTTTTTTAAAAACAAAAACAGTTTTCAATAACCAACAAATTATTTCAGATAATCAAATCATTCAGAATAAAATTGTATGAATTTGATAAAATTTCATAATTTTCAAGAATTTCATAATTTATCATGGAAGATGATCCTTTACTTTAAAACTTCTAAATTTTCTTAGGAAATTTGCTATACATCTAAAAACTTCTTGTATTCTGCTTCAAAATATAACAAAAGATTCACTTTTAAAATCAAATCTTGTTAAACTCCACAAGAAAGTTCACATAAGAGCACGTTCATATCAGAATGTGAGAACAGTAGATTTTCGATTTTATCACTGTTCGATTTTTTCAATACTCACCATATTCACGCTAGATTTTATTACGGCTGTTATTCCGATTTTATCACTCCTTTTTCAAAGGCATTAAAAATCATTTAAAAAATCCTATTTACGGTCTCCTAAAACAAATAAATAATTAAAAAAAACATTAAACACGTTAGTATTTCGTATTTTTATCATTCCTCATATAGTATATGTATTTTTAATAATATTAAAATGTCATTGAATTTTTGATTCCACTGCTGGATTCAGAATTTAAGTGTCTCGTCATTCGAATTCGACATTCAAATGTATCCAATTTATTCAAGGTTGCCAGAATTAAATAAGCATGTATACGGACAGGATAAATCTGGGCTATTTTATCTTACAACCTGGCAAAATCTGGGCACTGATTTTTAAATTGGCGCTCAAAGTCCGGGTAAATTTGGTTATCAGGAATTACTCAACAACGTCAATTTAAAAAACTTGAAAAAATTCAGTATCAGCATATTTAAATAAGTATTTTAGGCTCTCAAAAAACCTTTCAATGATTATTTTTATGAAACTTGCTCAAAATTTCATTTTGGTCGCAGAAATAAAAAAAAAATACAGCGCCATTTGTTTTATTCGATTTGCGACTTTTCAATGAAACACGCTTTCAAGATTCTGATTTGTTCAAGTCCCACGTACATTTAATAAATTCATACTTTTCATTTGATCAGAGCTGTGATGATAAAAACATAAACATATTGAAATTACACCAGTTACAATTCGAGAAACCAAAAAAAAATATTTTAAAAACCTATTAATTGACAAAAAGGGCGCTCCTGTATTTTTGAACAAACATTTTTGAAAAAAGCATATAATGTTTTTAAAAATGTGCACCGTTGTTTAGGCCTCCATGCTTTGGCTTTGAGGGAAAACCCTAAATTGGTATGCAGGTGAACATCTTTTTATTATAAATTATTATAAACAATAACTCATCATTTAAGACAAAAAAATTAAACACTTTTTTAGTTTCGCCAGCAGTCTAAACACAATTCCTTTTTATCATTGAAAGTTATGTTTGGAAAATTACAAAGTTACAAAAAAAAATTACAAAATTACAAGAACTGCCGAAATGCTGAGTGGTCACCTGGAATGGGTGCTACCTAGATTTATTCGATCTTTAGGAAAAGACCGATCTCCGAGATTGATTCAGATGGGCGATCGTAGGATCGATTCTCCTTAAAACCGAAGCTAGATCGGACTTATCCATTTTAAACAAGAAACAGAACTTTTTGCTATAATAAATTTAAAAAAGGACACGAAGTTTCAAAGATGCGTTAAACTTCTATTTATCTTTGGTTAAAACCAATGCATATAAACGCTTTAATTTAGATACAAAATATATTGAAAAACTCCAAACAATTACTCCGGTGTACTTTACATATATATTAAGCCAATCAAATAAAACAACAACAAAATTTTCATTGTTGTTTATTTTTATCAAAAGTTGCCTGTTAGGTTTAATTTAGTTCTGAATATTTTAAAGATCGAAGAAAAATCCTTAATCCAAAATCAAAATGAAAATATTGTAACAAAATTTTGATTTCAGGTGCGAGTATATGAATTTGAAAATAAAAAAAGAATAGAATTCTGATTCAGGTATCATACCTTAGATTTTTAATTCATCATTAGTCATCATTCAAAATTAGGTTATGAAACTCAAAAATGAGTAATGTAATAAATTTATATGTCTGTATTCGTTTTCATTTGAAATTTCATAATGCCATTTGATATACCTAATTTAAAAAATCAAATTTTGAATTTTGTTTCCAAACTAACCTGAACTTAAAGATTCATACCAATCATCAATACAAATAATTCACACAATGATATTTTAAATTTGATGTTGTAATCCAGTTTCAGATTTGACAAAAAGTTTTATTATTGGAATGAGACCAGCTATTTTAGTGCATATGTTTCAATAACTGTTTCGAAAGATTTTGGCATCATGAAATATTTCGTCAAATTTTGTGAATCACCTTAAGTTTTGGTTATATGGCTTGTGTTATTTTAAAACTTTGCAGTTTTTACCGAATTGGTGCTCAATGAAATAAAAAACCTACATAAAAACTAGAAACCGATTGAAAATATATTATTTATCCTGAATTTTATGAAGGATCTGTACTTTGCCTAGATTTTAAAATTTGAGAGATACAGACCCTGTTCGTTTTTGGCAACATTCGATTTTTGCAACATTCGATTTTGGCAACATCCGATTTTGGCACATGTTTTGGCACATGAACGATTTTTAGAATCAACATTACCTTTTACTTTTCGTTATAACAGGACCAATTTAATTTAGACAAACACCATAAATACGTTTTTATGTTCTGAAATGGTGATAAAATGCAACAATAAAAGCAAGTTTTTTTTTTTAAATTATAAAGTACGCTAAAATGACAAAAAGATGAAAAATTCAAAAAGTTCAAAAACAATTTCAAGCAAAAGACTGAAAATGACAAAAAACAACTAAAAAATGATGAAGAACGACAAAACAGCAAATATGACAAATGAAAACAAACATTCTATAAATAAAACAAGAAAAGTGGAAAATGCTTCAAAAACATGATAAAAAAATTAAAAATGACTACAAATGGTCGAAAATTGACAAAAAATAACGTTTATGATAATTTTTTTTTGTTTCGATTATAGTCGTTTTACCATCATTTTGGCATTCGCGACTTTATCAACGTTGCAGTTGGTGAATCGTCATTGAAAAACTTATCCGGTACAACTGTGTTCGATATTTACTCTTGGGCTCGAACTCGCGGACATCGGCTCATGAGACAACAGACTTGCCAACTGAGCTATATCACAACCCCAGCGTTTATGGTAATAGTAACATTTATTTTGTAAAAAAATTGAAAAAAAAAGTTGAGAAAAAAACCGATTTTGGCAACATTCGATTTTGGAAACATTTTGGAAAAATTTTGGAAAAATTTTGGCGTGTTGCCAAAATCGAACGGGGTCTGTACAATGCTTTAGTTAGAGGAAAAAAAGTATTTTGACAAATTTAAGAAAATTCAATTGAAAATTATATAATTATTTCATTTCTGACATCACTAAAGGGCGTTTTGAACTTTTAGAATATGAATGTTTTTAAATTTTTAATATCTATGTCGAAGACTGCTAAACGTTTGGTTTTCAATAAAAACTGAGATTCATATTGGTTTAAAATTTCTTTGAATTTTGATCAAATTCCTGAATTTCCGTGAAAATAATAAAAATCAAAAAGAAAAGTTATGTATCTTTTTCTGAGAAGTCAAAACTACTCACTCATTTTATTTGCAGTCATCGAGAAAGTTGACCATTTTATCCAAACCAATATTTTCAATGTTTTTGTAACATTTAACAATTATTTTCAAAAAAAAAAATAATGCACGAATTTTTCAACACTTCTAGATCAGTTAAAATCATAGCAATTTTTTTAAATTATTCCTAGAACATGGAAGAAAAAGGAAACTTAATTAAAAATTTAAACAATTTTTTTTTTATTTTATTCATTTTTACTACCCTATCTGTTGGAAAATTGTTTCTATTCCAAACAAATGATTCAAATTTCAATTCATTCGATTCAGTATTCATGATGTTCTATAATTAATATAGATAAGAATAAAATATAGATTAAGAAATGAAATTCTTAAACTTCAATTCACAATGAGAAATGAATTAAAGAATTGATTAAAAATGTCGTGATATTTTTGAATCATCATTCTGAAAAATATAACAGGACAAATAAGTTTAAAGTTTATTACAATTATAATCAAAATATAATCTCAAGTATTTGTTTCTCGAACGTTTAGTTGCGAAATGAAAATCATTTAAATTTCGTTTCGATTAACTACTATTGATATGAAGAAGCTCATGAAAAAAACAATAGAAAAGTTTCTTATAAATTACTTCTATTCAACAACAGGTGAATCATTTTCATTTATAAAATGACATTTATAACAAGAGATTTCGTTATGAGCTCATAAAGTCTTCCTGGTTTACAAAATACGAAAATCAGCTTTTATCAATATTCTCTCACACGGAAAATTAGAGATTTGCAGATTTAAGATGCATCAAAAAATAACGAAAAAAACATAGAAAATAGCTTAAAAAAGTTAAAATTAATCCTCCAATTTTGAAATTTTTCATATCATCTAAAACTAATTTATATGAGATCATAATGAAAGAAAAGGGGCTCCACACTGTATCCTCACCTCACCCTCCCCCCATTACTTTTTAAAAATGCACATTTATTCACGAGATATAAAAGTTTTTTTATTAGTCGATTTTTCAAAATTTGAAAAATCAAAACACCCTCCCCCCAGTGCGAGTTCTAGGACCGTCCCTGAGTGTATTTCATTCTTAGAATTTAAACTTTAACAACGTTCTGTAATTCTTCACTCAATGCGGTTATAAGCTTCAATGCTTCAAAATCTCTACGATATAATTTATACCATATTTAATATATTGAATTTATTTTCTTATCCTTATTATGATTTTAAGGTTTTTCAGGTACACCAAAGTGAACTGATAGTCACCTTAAAGGGAAAGATAAATATCACGTTTTGGTCAAGAAATTTGTTTTTGTGCTAAACAATCTTATGTGTGTTGGATTTTTTTCCGTTTCTTAACAGCTATTGGGCTTATTAGGAACTGAAATTTGGTAAATTTAACGTTAAACAACGTCCTCATGGCGGATACTGCGGATTGTCAACTTTGTAAAAAAAATGTCGTTCAGTCAGACTGACTGAATCCCTTCCATTTTGTTTTTTAATTATTATTGCGGGATGATTGTTTTTTTTACGTTAAAGATAAAAGAAGCCTTACCTGAATACTCCTTATTGTTCACAATGCAATCGGTAAGTTAAAATTTTAGAAATTCCGCTTTTGAAAAGTGTGATTTTTGTATGGCTCGGTTTTCTCTGGCTCAACGAAAAAAGCTATTTTTAAAACACCAGTCGTACTCGTTGTGTGCTGCTTATAAATCGCCTATTGTAGGTTCTTAAGTTAAGGACAAATTTATCAGTCAAATGACACTGAGTGACAGTTTTTGAAACATTTTGGATCGATCTGAATGAACTGAGTGCAAACTTATCGTTATTTAATTCAGTTTTCTGCTAATTGTGCAATCATAAATCGATTGAGTTGATGACTTCAAAAAAGTTTAAATGTGTCGGCAAAATGACCAAATAAGATATCTGATGAAATGGTATCAATTGGTAGGGCTCTGATCGTTGAACTCATTTTTTTTTCGAATTCAAGTTTATTGTGTTCAGTTTGGTCTGGTCGAATCCCAACCATCTTTTGGTAAACCCTTTGGGATAATTTCAATATCAAAATGGATCTGTTTCATGTAAAAAAATCCTAACATTTAATGTTTTAAATATTCTACCTCGATGAACCAACACTAAACATCGAACGTGTGTGTTATCAGTTTACTTTAAGGTTAGTTTTATTATAAATTTAAATCAAGACTCTGTTGTGTTTGTGTGCCTACTTGGTTGAATGATTCAACTGAATCAAAGCAATCGAAAGATTCCTTTTAATTCAACCACGGTAAATGAAAAGTTCATATACCAGTTCATCGATTGATCAATCGAAAACGTTCACTGAAGAAGGTAGTAAGTTGCTATCGAAATACTGGTATATGAACTTTTCATTTACCGTGGTTGAATTTAAAGGAATCTTTCGATTGCTTTGATTCAGTTAAATCAAGACAATTAGGAAATTTTTTCACTAACTCACCTCCAACTACGGTTCTTCCTGTTTCTGGTTGATATTTGGAGACAACTGATTTGAATATCGATTGACACTCATTCTTCATCGAGCCATTCATTTTCTTACGGAGGCATCCTTTTCCTCCACATCTTCAGCTCGGAATCCACTGAAGGAAATTCCTTCGGTTTTCCTCCGCCCTCTTCTAGTCTTATTCCTCATCTAGACGAGAAGCAATAGATCTTCACCTATCATCTGGGTATCGGCAAAGAAGAAAAGCCGACCCTTAGCAGAAGCCGTTCGGTAAACCGTTAGCTCGTTGATGGGGAGCAAGCCAGCAGTGACTGACGACGGTGGTGGGCGTCAGATAATTGATTTTCTCATTAGTGATCATTACGTGGAAGTTTTATTGGGAGTGAACGAAAAGCGCAACCGTCAGTCACCTTCGTCTTGGGTTTATTTTTCCTTGCTTCCTTGCTTTAGTTTTCTTCGCTCGACGACCCAAGTTAAGTTGCTCTTCGATTCCGGGGCCCAAACTCTCCGAACAATGTGTGGATTTATGACGCCCCCGATTATGGTGGAGCGTGATGGGTGAAAATAAGGTGAGCAGCTGGCGATGGCGATAAGTGATTCAATGACCATAAGTAGTTAGTCGTCGTCGTCTTCGTCTATGATCTGCTAGAGAGCTCTTTTTCTCCAATCACCCACACCTCATTCAGCTGATTTCCTTTCGTGCTACCGAAGTCGATTGAAAAGATGACGATTAAGAGTTCGTTTGGCTTTGTCTTTTTTGCGCTCTTTTCGTGGAGAAAAAGTAGACGTATCATGCTGCATCGTTGGGGTGTGTTGTATGTGATAATTAACTTAACGAGGATGAATTGCAAGTTTCGTGCATCGTTGGGCTAGGCGTTTGAAGAATGACGTAGCTGGTTTCAACTTCAATGAAATGAAAAGATCTTTGTAAGTTGAAGATATTTCTAATTCTCCATGTAAGACAAATGCATTGCGGAACTTGGTCAACTTTATCAATGTAAAAATTTTAAAAATCCATTTTTTTTAATTCTATGTTAAACAAGTGTTATTTAAATATGCCTTTGGAGCATTTATTCACAATTTAATGAACCAGATTTCTCACAAACAATTTCAGCAACATTCGTTACTTGAACTACCCGTCACGAAAGAAATTAAAAAGCAATGGGTCAGCATGAATAGCACGGCAGATTGGAAACAGAAAAAACCCTCAATTCTCCTCGCAGCCTTTTATCTTAATGCTAATCATTCAGATAATTAAATTTTCTTGATGCTGGGCTTGTTGTCTAAAAGCAATACAACTTGATAATGCCGAACACCTGCAATAGGACTGGAAAGCCTATCGTTGTTCAAAGGAATATCACCATCTTCTGTGTATTCTTTATACCGAATATGAAATCGATCACAATTACAGCTTTTGGCTTCTTGAGGTCAAATGAAAATTCACCGGTAATGATAGCTTGAAGCATACACGACCATTAGAGAAAACTGCGTAAGAAGTAGAAGAAAGTATCACTGATATAAATAGCTTGTTCAGTGCAGCATGTTAACATGGCCCGTTACTTGTTAACAGACTGGTGATCATCAGCAAGTTCTACTACTGTAAGTAGTAGCCCGCAGCATATTAGCCATAATCTTTGAATGATGTCTTCAGATTTGCAAATAACTCGTGTCAAAACGCAGTTACCTGTATTTTGTTGTGTTTGTACAGATTCATAACTTAAAATACATTAAAGTATTCTTATGCTAAATGAAAAGTTATAAAAAACATTCCGTTGATTTTATTCAATCTATATATGTGTCATTCCATATCAAGTGTGCACAGCGAATAAACAAATCTTATCGAAAATTCTCCAAACTTGGCCGAAAGACTTTGTAAGGCCTACAAAACAAATCCTCAATTTTTGAGAATGATCCGCCCACCCCTCGTTCCAGGACCCTTCCTTCTTTTTTCAAGGTTTTGAAAAATTCATCATTTTTAAAATACAATGTCTCCAGACTAAAAAATCATACCAAAATGATTAAATAAGCGTTAAGTATGGGTCTTAGTCTTTATCCCGGGAATTAATCCCGGAAGCATTCTTCCTTAAAGGTCTGAGTCTGGGCATGAACCAACAGCATCGTCATCAGCACGCGCCGAATCAACTCGACAACGAATGGGTTCAGTTGCGAACCAAATGATTGCTGGAGTAAATAGTGACTGAAAATCTGGAGGAGAAAATCAGCAAGGATCGCTAGGCAACACAAACAGAACGAAAAATCATCGTATATAGTTAACTAAGACGGCGCTTTTCTGTTGCATGTTTTGATTCGTTCGCGAGTAAATGACAAACAGCGTCGTTACTGTGGTTGCGTTGGAACGATTGGAAATTTTGAGGTAAACGAAGCGAATATCAGTAAGCCTGGTTTGAGACCCCTCCCACTCTCCGGAAGGGGGGAGGGGGCATCTTGAACAAAATTAACATGTTTGAATAACTCGAGAACCAATCACGCAAATGGAACCAAATTTGCTAATAGAGTGTATTTGGATACGAAAAATGTTCCTAAAGTGGTTTTGTACCCTTCCCTCCTTTCAATGAGGAAATAGGAATCGGGGAGGGGGGCTTCTAACAAATTTTTGCACAATTCGAGAACTAATTAAGCAAACGGAACCAAATTAGGCATGCGAGGGTATATGAGAAGGAAGAATATTTCAAAGATGGTTTGAGACTCCTCCCTACTTCCAGTGTGGGGATAGAAAATGGGGAGAGGCCTTCCGTTTAGTTTTTTTTTTTTTTTCAAAATTGGAGAAATGTTTGCTATGATTATTTGGGACTCCACCCTCTTCGATTGAGGAAATCCAAATCGGGTGTATTGCATTATCCGAATGGTGCATGCAAAAGAATATCAATTTCGCATAGGATGTTTAAGGCTACGAGTCAAGTTCCTACGATGTTTGAGACCCATTTGTATTTTCACTGGGTGGATAAGAAGGTGGAAGGTGATCTTCCATACAGTTTTAAACATAACTCGAAAACTAATCAAACAAAAATACCAAATTTATCATGGAAGTACATATATTCAGAACGTTAAATGTTTTTTTATGTTGCGAGACCCCTCCCCCTCTCCAACGGCAAGAGGGGAAGGAGGAGGGAGGTTTACATATACTATTTTTGTATCACTCAAGAACTTATTATTCAAACTAAATAGCAGAGGTTATTTGAGTAGAATTTTTTCTAAGAACACTTAAGGATTCTTTCTCCTTGCATTGAAGCAATATGAAGTGGAAGGGGGTGCTCCCAAATTATTTTTTTTTTAATAACTCTAATTCGAATCTAGCTGATGGTAACAAATTGGGAAGTGTTTTTTAAACACTAAATTATTTGTAAGATGATTTGGTTCCTCTCACAGGATAGGAAAGAGAAGAGAGGTGCCATATGTTTGTTTGGATAAATTCAAGAGTTCATCAAAAAAATTCAACCGAATAAGAAAGTAAAAGGATACGAGAAATGATTCTGTGGTTATTAAGAAATATCCTTCGCACCATACAGTTGGGTATAAGAGAAGGAAAAAGGAGTTCCGCACAGTTTTTTAAGATAAAAAACTTCTCCTTTTTTTCAGAGGAGAAACGGGAAGAATGAAACAAGAAAGATCAAGTTTTAAAAAAAATATTTCAGAGATTCTAATCTTTTTGTCTTCCAATATTAATGTGATGTAAAAGCTCGCATTGTAAAGATATAAAATCTAGATAATGATACGGTGCGGGACAAATGGTCTTGTGCGGCAAGAAGTTTTCTCAAATCACGCTCTTGGCTCATTTTCAACACCTTTCATGCTTCCTAATCTTATCCATCCGTCTATAATTTTCATTACTTTCATTTGAAATTCTTGCTGTCAAGTTTTCTATAAGTAAGAAGATATCGGAATACAAGTGACCTCACAACATATTGAATTTGAAGAAAATCCAAAATGATTATCATTTCGTGAACTTTCTTAGTAGGATATTTTTTTTTTGTTAAAAAAAAGTTTAATATTAAGTCTGATTCTCGCTAGCTAAATAATGCTTCAAGTGATGCAGATTTCTATATTGTGATGTTTTTTTTGTACTTTATATTTGGAGGAGGTTTTTTTAAATACCTGTAGCATCAGTGCATTGACGCATTGATTTTCTAGATTGTTTTCTTGATTCCCTTTCTGATGTCAAATACAATTGCTTATACGGGATTGTGACATAGCTCAGTTGCTTCCTGAGCCTATGTCCGTGATTTCGAGCCAAAGAGTAAAACATCGATCAAAGTTGTACCGGATGAGATTTTCAATGACTGACCGCCAACTGCATCGTTGATATAAGCCGCGGATGACATAAAGATGACAACACGACTAAGAAGTTCAAAACCTCGAGCCTCAGAATTCATAAGAATCTTAAAACGCTTATAATCTTATGACTTTTACGACCAGAAAGACTTCTTAGACTCTTCAAACCCTCCAGAGCTTGTTAAAACTTTTAAGATTTAACACTCTGAAGACTTTTGAGACTCTTAATACTTTAAAGACTCTTAAGACTATCAACACTATTAAGACTCTTAAGACAGGCTTTAAAAGTCTTAAAGGTCTTAAGAGTCTTAAGAGCAGTGCAGGATTTAGCCATCGGGGGCCCGGGGCAATTTTTATCGGGGGCCCTTATGATTCGATTTTTTTTTCAAATGCTATCCCAGAGAATACAAAGCATTTCCAACGTGTAAAAAAACTGGAGATGAGTTCAGTATACTGTCTTCAAAAAGCCACGTTTTTTGCCTAGTTAGAAGAAAGTTTTTGGTACCTTCAAATAAAAATTGTTAATTAATCACGAGCAAACATCGTGGAAGAGTTTAGAAATTAAAAAAAAAATGAATGCTCCGATATGAGCTTAAAAATGACAAACTTATTTCATCACGAAATATTAACCTCATGACAATTGGGAAGTATAATGAAAATATAAACCATAGAAGACAAAATAAAAAAAAAATAAACAAAATAATTAAACTCAAATTCCGTAGAGATACAGATATAAGAGTTTGAGAATTCAAGAATAAAAATCAGGTTATATTCCGAAACACAATTCAGTATCTCAAATCTAAATCATAATTTAAAATCAAGATTTGAGAAAAAAATATGAATTAAGTTTGAAAAAAAAATTCAAAGTTACAATCAGAACCAAAACAGAAATTTCACCACATGTGAACTTCAATTTTATATCTTTGAAACACAAAAAAACGATTATGAATATGTTTATGAATATGATTCTCATCAGATAAAAAATGGTTATCAAATTGATATTCCAAATATGACAAAAAATAAATTGGATGCCCCAAAGCTCAAGGGGTATAAGTGCAAAGATCATCGCTTGAAAATAAAATCGGAATAGAGATTATATGTTCAAATCACAGAATCAGTTATCATTGAAAAAAGGAGTCCAAATGAGTTTATTATCTTAAACAATGATCCTGAGTTCTCAAAATTCAGAAAAACCATGAAACTGAATTTTAGTAACTGAAGAAACACCACAAGACTTGAAAACCTCAACGAATTTAATCTGGATAAAGATAAGATTAAAACATAGAAATATTCATTCTAAAAAAATCACTGAATTATGTTGACAACTCAACTATAAGATCGTTTTTTATGATAAATTGAGAATGATGATATGGAAAATGATATACTGAATTCAGGATATTTACTTCAGTAGCTGATAAAATTTTGAGATTAATCAGTTGAAAATGTTCTAATGCGAATATTTAGTCTTAGGAAGAATTTGGGATGGAAATTCAATAATGAAACTCTGCACTGTCGATCGGGTCAATTAAAGCAACTACAGTTTTTTTAAGCATTTGTTTTCAAAAATAGGAAGGGAAAACGGTTTAGAATTTATAAACCAACGGAAATTTAAATAATAATGATTGAGAAGTGAAATTTTATAATAATACCCGGTATTAAACCAGATACTGCCCGGATAAAATTCTGAAATGTTTATCATCAAGCTTCTCTGTTCTCTCTTAGCACTATGAATTAACATGTTTCGATAAAAAAAAATGAAAAATGGAGGTGTTTTGACTCATATTCTTCTTTATTTTTTTCGAAATAGGTACACAATATTTTTGACCAGATTTTGAGTTGAAAATTTTGAAATTCATTACCAAAACTTTGATATTCTCAGCCTGCAAAATGCAGGAGAACTTCTTCATTACTTACTCTAGGGGGCCCCCTTAACTTGAAAAACTTTTCTAGATATTATTTCACGGAGGCCTCTTGTTGTTATATTTCAAGTTTTCATTCCGATTTTCTAGTTTTGATTTCTTTCCATAGATTTGAAGAAATTGAAGTAGTATGATTTAAGTAATGTAAAACTTCATTCACCTCAGGGGTCCCCCCTGAGCCGGGTGGCCCGGGGCAATTGCCCCTTTTGCCTCCCCCCCTTTATCCGGCCTTGCTTAGGAGTCTTAACAATCTTAAGGTTCTTAAATACGAGCCTGAAGAGGTTAAGGAGCATTAATTGTCTTAACTGTCTTTAAAGCCTAAACTTTTGAAAAGCCTGAAGAGTTTTAAGAGTCTTATTGCTCTTAAAGTTTCAGAGTCTTGAGAGACTTAAGACTCTTAGGAGTCTTAGAAGTCTTAAGAGTCTTAAGAGTCTTAAGAGTCTTAAGAGTCTTTAGAGTCTCTAGAGTCTTTGGAGTCTTAAGAGTCTTAAAAATTTTAAGAGCCTGAGTCTCAAAAATCTTAAAATCTTTAACGGTCTTAAGAGTTTTTAGAGTTTTAGGAGTCTCAAGAGTCATAAGCGTTTTAAGAATCTTCAGCGTTTCAAAATTCATAAGACTCTTGAAACTCTAAGACCATCCGGACTCTTAAGAAATTTAAAAGATTGAAGCTTTAAAGAGTCTTTCAAAGTCTTGAGGCTCGGATTCGAAATAAAAATTCCACACTTTGTTTTGTGAATAACTTTTGAATGCATGAATGAAAGTTGATAAAATTCTAAGCAAAGTTACCTGGTGAATTGATGTTTACATATGCAAATTTTTTTGATGTTTTGTCAAGTGGTTTTTGAGATAGATTCTTATGAAGCAATTTTGAGACTTTAGTTCTTGGGCAAAACGTGCGCCAACTATAATGCATACAATAATCTACTTTTTTTTTTAAATCAAGGCAACTTTTGATCACGTTTGCTGTTTTCTGAAGCTTGACTTTCAAAATAACTCAAAATTCCGAATTTGGTCAAAGTTATAACAAATTTATCCGATTGTTCTCCTTCGGCACAAAAACAACATATTTGACTTTTTATCGCTCCACTACCATTTTTGCGTAATGGCACGATTACAGATCCAACTTAAACAAAGTATGAACTTTGTGGGACTTATTAAAGAGCTTTGCAAAGAAAACAGTCGCATTGAAAGCAGCCATCTTTGTATTTTTAGCCATTTATTCAGTCAATCGTAATGAAAGAATGAATAATTTGCAGTTTTCGAAGATCGTTAACCTATTAAAGTACAAGATATTAAATTAGTAAATTTTTTATCCTTGATTATCCGGAAAATACAGGCGAGACTTGTCATAGAAAATTTTTTGGTTGAAAACCTGCAAGAATTCATTTTGCTGTTCATTACGAATTTTTCCTAAATATCTCCCCACAAGCGGACCAAATACTTTGCGCACGATTTGACCACTGTATTTTGTTTATTTACCCGGGGGTAACTTTCCAACTTGGTAGGAAATGAAGTCAGACCTATTCATAAGTCAGCTAGATGAACCAGTCAGAGAAATTTGACTTTTTTTAATCCCCTAAACATATTTGATCTTGAAAAGTCCTCTCACATTCCTCTCACTTAATGGAATCGATCATCTTCACTTTTGTTAGAATTTCAGCTTACTAATGAATCCTCTAGGACATTTTAAACGATTATCGAGGTGAGTTTTGGTCGAATGGTTGATTTCCAGCGGTTTTTGGGTCTCCCCCTGGAACTTTTCTGGTTGATTCTCGATTCCGCTCAAAAAATTTTGTCAATGATCTTCAGTATTGGACGCTATTTCAAAACCCACTTGACAGATTGTTACCAAATTTTGTAAATTTCATCACTAGGTAGCTTCCCTGAAAAAAAAGTTATTCATAAAACAAGGTGTTGCATTTTTTTTAAATACACTTCTTACCACTGAATCAAAAAAATCGTTCGAGGAGAATTAATCAACCAAGTAGGCTCGCAACACATATAAAAGTTTTTAATTTCCTGTTCAATGTTTACACTTTAAACTTTACCCTGAAGTATTCCACCTACTTAACCTTGAAACATTTTTTTAAACGATGATTTGATATAATTTTTATTCCATTTCCATTTTGAATCATTCTACAAATGTCATCTCTAATGAAATTTCGAATCGTTATCAATTTCGCTCCTGATTGAATCCAGCTGTGGAGAAAGAGTTGCATTTAATGATAGCTCAGTCAACATTCAGTTAATGAGGCTTAGTCAAACTCCTCGACCGTCAAAACTTTTCTGTCGATTTTTATGAATGCCATTTTATGGTGCGATTATAAAGTTTTATGATGACTGTGTCGAAGCAATTAAATTTACTGACTCCAAGCGCTTCCGATTGTGATCTTTCTATCGGAGCACAGGTATATTTTTGGTTTCTTTTTTTTCCAGGTTGGCCAGCTTTGAATAAAATAAAGAATTCCAATGGAAAAAAGCTCCTATCAAAGATGAATGCATAATTGGTTATTTTTGTTATGATCCATTTGAGAGGATAACATTTCATTAAGTCGAAAAGTTTGCTAGAGGTGGACTGATGAGAGAATCGTTTGACGCTTGGCAGATAAATTTGACTAAATTGCTGATACGAGTGACCAGCTGGAGTGGAGATGAAAGTAAGGATAAGTTGACATTTTACTAGGGCGCCTAATTGAAATCTGACATTTGAAAGCAGTCATTAACTAAATAAAGATGTTTTGATTGTTTGATTGACCTCAATTTTCATTTAAAAGTAAATGGTTGACGTAATATTGAGAAATTTTCGTTTCGACTTATACTAAAATTAGTTACTTTCTAAAGGCTTTCGTCAAAACTCTTTTTAAATACTTTTTATGGTATCTTTGAAAGTTTTTTTTTGCATTTAAGTCCCAAGCATAAAATAGTCAATTTAAACCATCGAACCAACTCGAGACCAACGAATGAGTTCCAACCAGAAATGGTTTCGTTGATCTTTGCACAGGGCCAAAGTATTCCTATTTAGATAGATAAACAAATCTAAAGAAAACTTTTTCACATTTCATTGAATATTCTAGTCGAACGCCTCGAAAACTTGCACATATCATCAATGCACAGCCAGACAAACGAATCCATGCTGCCTCGAGGCATGCAGAAGAAGGGAAAAAAATTCAAACATCACAGCTAATTACCAGCTCTGTAAACGCAAAACTATTTAATTAAAAACTTTCTAATTTCTATTTGCCGGCAAATTTTCACCATCTCGATCCTTCTATCTCTCTTTCTCTCTCTGTCGATCTCCCCCGCTTCCCGAGAAATGTTGCCCCCAGGCCCAAAGTTCTGTTGTGTTGCAATTACAACACTCGTTTTTCCCAGACTGCCAAACCCCCCTTGATTCGGCCTGTCCTGGGACCCCCCTTTTCTGGCCTCAGTTGAGATCTCAGCTTGGTCGTTGCAAGTGCACTGCGCTGAGGGCAACAACAAGAATGCAACCCAATCTATGTATGCACTCTCACTCACTCGGCAAAACATTCCTCGCACCCCCGCAAGAAATATCCGGCTGCTCACACAAACACTCCCACACATACACATACACACGTGTTTGCAAATTCACAATTTTAGGCGTTTTTTTGCAGCTTTTTCCTCTGCTCACGGGGCTCGACATCATACAGTTAGTTACATTAATTGGATTTTTTTCGGGAGGTTTTATCTACACACCAAATAGGCACGGAAGGGTATAAATGGGAGCAAAAAAATCCTCAGATATGAGTTCAAAACTTTTATTACATTTTTTTTGCCTGCAAATTTCATTGCAATGTGTGCCAAAACTTCCGCCAAATATACCTCTACATGCAACTTGAGCTGATGATGGGCGAAATCCTTTGGTGTGCCACCACTCGCTCGCTAACTGCACTGAATTGCACCGCTGGGTGGGATCGATGAAGCGATAGAGACAAACCCAAAGCAGAAAAAAAAAGTGATAACACAAGCAATTAACAAATAGTTGAATTAAATTGAGAAATTGCTACATCGGAAGTGTGGATACGAGTCAGTCATGTCATAATGAATTTTAATACTAAGAGAGAAAAGCAACTTTAGATAGACATGAAGTCGAAACTAAAATTGTGAAAAGTGTAAAAATTGTAAGAATTGTTAAAATAGTGAATATTTTGAAAATTGTTAAAAATGTGAAAATTCGGAAAATTGTAAAATTGTGAAAATTGTGAAAACTGTGGAAATTGTGAACATTGTGAAAAATGTAAAACTTGTAAAAATTATGTAAATTTGAAAAATTTAAAAACCGTGAAAATTTTAGCAATTATAAAAATTGTTAAATTGATAAAATTGTAAAAAAAGTGAAAATTGTAAAAATTGTGGAAATAACAAAAATTGTGTAAATTTTGAAAGTTGTGACAACTGTAAAAATTGTGAAAATTGTATAAAATTTAAAAATTGTGGGAATATAAAAAAAAGTGTCAGTTGTAAAACAAGTAAAAATTTTTAAAAACTGATGAAAATTTTTAAAATTTGAAAACTTATCAAAAATTGTACAAATTGTTAAAATTTTGAAAATTGTGAAAATTGTGAAAAATGGTGGAAATCGTGAAAATTGTGCAAAATTGTGCGAAATTGTGCAAAATTGTGCAAAATTGTGCAAAATAAGGAAAATTGTAAAAACTGTGGAAATTGCGGAAATTGTTAAAATTGTCAAAATTTTCAAAATGGTCAAAATTGTCAAAATTGCCAAAATTGTGAAAATTGTCAAAAAATTGTCAAAATTGTGAAAATTGTCAAAATTTTCAAAATTGTCAAAAATGTAAAAATTGACAAAATTGTCAAAATTGTCAAAATTGTGAAAATTGTGAAAATTGTCAAAATTGTCAAAATTGTCAAAATTGTCAAAATTGTAAAAATTGTAAAAATTGTCAAAATTGTAAAAATTGTCAAAATTGTCAAAATTGTCAAAATTGTCAAAATTGTCAAAATTGTCAAAATTGTCAAAATTGTCAAAATTGTCAAATTTGTCAAAATTGTCAAAATTGTCAAAATTGTCAAAATTGTCAAAATTGTCAAAATTGTCAAAATTGTCAAAATTGTCAAAATTGTCAAAATTGTCAAAATTGTCAAAATTGTCAAAATTGTCCAAATTGTCAAAATTGACAAAATTGTGAAAATTGTCAAAATTGTCAAAATTCTCAAAATTTTCAAAATTGTCAAAATTGTTAAAATTGTCAAAATTGTCAAAATTGTTTGAATTGTCCAAATTGACAAAATGTTCAAAATTGTCACAATTGACAAAATAATCAAAATTGTGAAAATTGTCAAAATTGTCAAAATTGTCAAAATTGTCAAAATTGTCAAAATTGTCAAAATTGTCAAAATTGTCAAAATTGTCAAAATTGTCAAAATTGTCAAAATTGTCAAAATTGTCAAAATTGTCAAAATTGTCAAAATTGTCAAAATTGTCAAAATTGTCAAAATTGTCAAAATTGTCAAAATTGTCAAAATTGTCAAAATTGTCAAAATTGTCAAAATTGTCAAAATTGTCAAAATTGTCAAAATTGTCAAAATTGTCAAAATTGTCAAAATTGTCAAAATTGTCAAAATTGTCAAAATTGTCAAAATTGTCAAAATTGTCAAAATTGTCAAAATTGTCAAAATTGTCAAAATTGTCAAAATTGTCAAAATTGTCAAAATTGTCAAAATTGTCAAAATTGTCAAAATTGTCAAAATTGTCAAAATTGTCAAAATTGTCAAAATTGTCAGAATTGTCAAAATTGTCAAAATTGTCAAAATTGTCAAAATTGTCAAAATTGTCAAAATTGTCAAAATTGTCAAAATTGTCAAAATTGTCAAAATTGTCAAAATTGTCAATATTGTCAAAATTGTCAAAATTGTCAAAATTGTCAAAATTGTCAAAATTGTCAAAATTGTCAAAATTGTCAAAATTGTCAAAATTGTCAAAATTGTCAAAATTGTCAAAATTGTCAAAATTGTCAAAATTGTCAAAATTGTCAAAATTGTCAAAATTGTCAAAATTGTCAAAATTGTCAAAATTGTCAAAATTGTCAAAATTGACAAAATTGTGAAAAAGGTGAAAATTGTCAAAATTGTCAAAATTCTCAAAATTTTCAAAATCGTCAAAATTGTCAAAATTGTCAAAATTGTCAAAATTGTCAAAATTGTCAAAATTGTTTAAATTGTCCAAATTGACAAAATGTTCAAAATTGTCACAATTGAAAAAATAATCAAAATTGTGAAAATTGTCAAAATTGTCAAAATTGTCAAAATTGTCAAAATTGTCAAATTTGACAAAATTGTCAAAATTGTCAAAATTGTCAAAATTGTCAAAATTGTCAAAATTGTCAAAATTGTCAAAATTGTCAAAATTGTCAAAATTGTCAAAATTGTAAAAATTGTCAAAATTGTCAAAATTGTCAAAATTGTCAAAATTGTCAAAATTGTCAAAATTGTCAAAATTGTCAAAATTGTCAAAATTGTCAAAATTGTGAAAATTGTCAAAATTGTCAAAATTGTCAAAATTGTCAAAATTGTCAAAATTGTCAAAATTGTCAAAATTGTCAAAATTGTCAAAACTGTAAATATTGTCAAAATTGTCAAAATTGTCAAAATTGTCAAAATTGTCAAAATTGTCAAAATTGTCAAAATTGTCAAAATTGTCAAAATTGTCAAAATTGTCAAAATTGTCAAAATTGTCAAAATTGTCAAAATTGTCAAAATTGTCAAAATTGTCAAAATTGTCAAAATTGTCAAAATTGTCAAAATTGTCAAAATAGTCAAAATTGTCAAAATTGTCAAAATTGTCAAAATTGTCAAAATTGTCAAAATTGTCAAAATTGTCAAAATTGTCAAAATTGTCAAAATTGTCAAAATTGTCAAAATTGTCAAAATTGTCAAAATTGTCAAAATCGTTAAAATTGTCAAAATTGTCAAAATTGTCAAAATTGTCAAAATTGTCCAAATGGTCAAAATTGTCAAAATTGTCAAAAATGTAAAAATTGTCAAAATTGTTGAAATTTTCCAAAATAGTCATATTTGTCATTTTTGTCATATTTGTCATTTTTGTCATTTTTGTCATTTTTGTTATTTTTGTTATTTTTGTCATTTTTGTCATTTTTGTCATTTTTGTCATTTTTGTCATTTTTGTCATTTTTGTCATTTTTGTCATTTTTGTCATTTTTGTCATTTTTGTCATTTTTGTCATTTTTGTCATTTTTGTCATTTTTGTCATTTTTGTCATTTTTGTCATTTTTGTCATTTTTGTCATTTTTGTCATTTTTGTCATTTTTGTCATTTTTGTCATTTTTGTCATTTTTGTCATTTTTGTCATTTTTGTCATTTTTGTCATTTTTGTCATTTTTGTCATTATTGTCATTTTTGTCATTTTTGTCATTTTTGTCATTTTTGTCATTTTTGTCATTTTTGTCATTTTTGTCATTTTTGTCATTTTTGTCATTTTTGTCATTTTTGTCATTTTTGTCATTTTTGTCATTTTTGTCATTTTTGTCATTTTTGTCATTTTTGTCATTTTTGTCATTTTTGTCATTTTTGTCATTTTTGTCATTTTTGTCATTTTTGTCATTTTTGTCATTTTTGTCATTTTTGTCATTTTTGCCATTTTTGCCATTTTTGTCATTTTTGTCATTTTTGTCATTTTTGTCATTTTTGTCATTTTTGTCATTTTTGTCATTTTTGTCATTTTTGTCGTTTTTGTCATTTTTGTCATTTTTGTCATTTTTGTCATTTTTGTCATTTTTGTCATTTTTGTCATTTTTGTCATTTTTGTCATTTTTGTCATTTTTGTCATTTTTGTCATTTTTGTCATTTTTGTCATTTTTGTCATTTTTGTCATTTTTGTCATTTTTGTCATTATTGTCATTTTTGTCATTTTTGTCATTTTTGTCATTTTTGTCATTTTTGTCATTTTTGTCATTTTTGTCATTTTTGTCATTTTTGTCATTTTTGTCATTTTTGTCATTTTTGTCATTTTTGTCATTTTTGTCATTTTTGTCATTTTTGTCATTTTTGTCATTTTTGTCATTTTTGTCATTTTTGTCATTTTTGTCATTTTTGTCATTTTTGTCATTTTTGTCATTTTTGTCATTTTTGTCATTTTTGTCATTTTTGTCATTTTTGTCATTTTTGTCATTTTTGTCATTTTTGTCATTTTTGTCATTTTTGTCATTTTTGTCATTTTTGTCATTTTTGTCATTTTTGTCATTTTTGTCATTTTTGTCATTTTTGTCATTTTTGTCATTTTTGTCATTATTGTCATTTTTGTCATTTTTGTCATTTTTGTCATTTTTGTCATTTTTGTCATTTTTGTCATTTTTGTCATTTTTGTCATTTTTGTCATTTTTGTCATTTTTGTCATTTTTGTCATTTTTGTCATTTTTGTCATTTTTGTCATTTTTGTCATTTTTGTCATTTTTGTCATTTTTGTCATTTTTGTCATTTTTGTCATTTTTGTCATTTTTGTCATTTTTGTCATTTTTGTCATTTTTGTCATTTTTGTCATTTTTGTAATTTTTGTCATTTTTGTCATTTTTGTCATTTTTGTCATTTTTGTCATTTTTGTCATTTTTGTCATTTTTGTCATTTTTGTCATTTTTGTCATTTTTGTCATTTTTGTCATTTTTGTCATTTTTGTCATTTTTGTCATTTTTGTCATTTTTGTCATTTTTGTCATTTTTGTCATTTTTGTCATTTTTGTCATTTTTGTCATTTTTGTCATTTTTGTCATTTTTGTCATTTTTGTCATTTTTGTCATTTTTGTCATTTTTGTCATTTTTGTCATTTTTGTCATTTTTGTCATTTTTGTCATTTTTGTCATTTTTGTCATTTTTGTCATTTTTGTCATTTTTGTCATTTTTGTCATTTTTGTCATTTTTGTCATTTTTGTCATTTTTGTCATTTTTGTCATTTTTGTCATTTTTGTCATTTTTGTCATTTTTGTCATTTTTGTCATTTTTGTCATTTTTGTCATTTTTGTCATTTTTGTCATTTTTGTCATTTTTGTCATTTTTGTCATTTTTGTCATTTTTGTCATTTTTGTCATTTTTGTCATTTTTGTCATTTTTGTCATTTTTGTCATTTTTGTCACTTTTGTCATTTTTGTCATTTTTGTCATTTTTGTCATTTTTGTCATTTTTGTCATTTTTGTCATTTTTGTCATTTTTGTCATTTTTGTCATTTTTGTCATTATTGTCATTTTTGTCATTTTTGTCATTTTTGTCATTTTTGTCATTTTTGTCATTTTTGTCATTTTTGTCATTTTTGTCATTTTTGTCATTTTTGTCATTTTTGTCATTTTTGCCATTTTTGTCATTTTTGTCATTTTTGTCATTTTTGTCATTTTTGTCATTTTTGTCATTTTTGTCATTTTTGTCATTTTTGTCATTTTTGTCATTTTTGTCATTTTTGTCATTTTTGTCATTTTTGTCATTTTTGTCATTTTTGTCATTTTTGTCATTTTTGTCATTTTTGTCATTTTTGTCATTTTTGTCATTTTTGTCATTTTTGTCATTTTTGTCATTTTTGTCATTTTTGTCATTTTTGTCATTTTTGTCATTTTTGTCATTTTTGTCATTTTTGTCATTTTTGTCATTTTTGTCATTTTTGTCATTTTTGTCATTTTTGTCATTTTTGTCATTTTTGTCATTTTTGTCATTTTTGTCATTTTTGTCATTTTTGTCATTTTTGTCATTTTTGTCATTTTTGTCATTTTTGTCATTTTTGTCATTTTTGTCATTTTTGTCATTTTTGTCATTTTTGTCATTTTTGTCATTTTTGTCATTTTTGTCATTTTTGTCATTTTTGTCATTTTTGTCATTTTTGTCATTTTTGTCATTTTTGTCATTTTTGTCATTTTTGTCATTTTTGTCATTTTTATCATTTTTGTCATTTTTGTCATTTTTGTCATTTTTGTCATTTTTGTCATTTTTGTCATTTTTGTCATTTTTGTCATTTTTGTCATTTTTGTCATTTTTGTCATTTTTGTCATTTTTGTCATTTTTGTCATTTTTGTCATTTTTGTCATTTTTGTCATTTTTGTCATTTTTGTCATTTTTGCCATTTTTGTCATTTTTGTCATTTTTGTCATTTTTGTCATTTTTGTCATTTTTGTCATTTTTGTCATTTTTGTCATTTTTGTCATTTTTGTCATTTTTGTCATTTTTGTCATTTTTGTCATTTTTGTCATTTTTGTCATTTTTGTCATTTTTGTCATTTTTGTCATTTTTGTCATTTTTGTCATTTTTGTCATTTTTGTCATTTTTGTCATTTTTGTCATTTTTGTCATTTTTGTCATTTTTGTCATTTTTGTCATTTTTGTCATTTTTGTCATTTTTGTCATTTTTGTCATTTTTGTCATTTTTGTCATTTTTGTCATTTTTGTCATTTTTGTCATTTTTGTCATTTTTGTCATTTTTGTCATTTTTGTCATTTTTGTCATTTTTGTCATTTTTGTCATTTTTGTCATTTTTGTCATTTTTGTCATTTTTGTCATTTTTGTCATTTTTGTCATTTTTGTCATTTTTGTAATTTTTGTCATTTTTGTCATTTTTGTCATTTTTGTCATTTTTGTCATTTTTGTCATTTTTGTCATTTTTGTCATTTTTGTCATTTTTGTCATTTTTGTCATTTTTGTCATTTTTGTCATTTTTGTAATTTTTGTCATTTTTGTCATTTTTGTCATTTTTGTCATTTTTGTCATTTTTGTCATTTTTGTCATTTTTGTCATTTTTGTCATTTTTGTCATTTTTGTCATTCTTGTCATTTTTGTCATTTTTGTCATTTTTGTCATTTTTGTCATTTTTGTCATTTTTGTCATTTTTGTCATTTTTGTCATTTTTGTCATTTTTGTCATTTTTGTCATTTTTGTCATTTTTGTCATTTTTGTCATTTTTGTCATTTTTGTCATTTTTGTCATTTTTGTCATTTTTATCATTTTTTGAAGGCAAGTCTAGTAAGTCTAAGACCCTTAATTGATGATCCTCCAAAACGACCGAAAACATAACCTTTTTGTTAGAAAGCCCAAAAGCTTATTTTTTTTATTCTTAATTGGAATTGATTGAAAGTAAAGAAAATTTCTCTTGGACATCATTTTTTTAAAGATTCATTACTTCGATTCCGGAAAGTTTGATGAGCACTTATTAATGTTTGAAATTGCAAATATAAGAATTATCCACAATTCTTCTCCAAATTGTAAGCAAATACAAGTCCAAGAGGCTGGTATAAATCCTTCGTGCCCTGCTTTGAATTTTCAAATAGAGCATATCGCAAAATTCCCATAAGCAAATGAAAGGTGCCTTGAAAGAAATCAACGCAATAAATTAGCAGCTCAATCCATAATATAACAGCTTCATTAGCAGTAAATGGGACGAACCCTGTCGTTGCTTGCTTGAGAGGCCAACTCTTGGGCCATTTTTGTCCCCATGTCATTTGAATTGAAAAAAAAAACAAACGAAAAATGGCCTGCGGGGGCGAATTGTCTGTTGAGCCGTCTGCAGTACGCCGATGCAGACGAAGGTAATAATAATTGTCAGCTAAGCTCAAAATCCCGGATTGCCCGGTAAAAATGAAGAAATAAACTTGCAACACAATTCAACACCTTTCACGACTTTGGCCATCGTCGTCATTGAGGGAGGTTCTGGCACGAAACCAACCGCACAATTGCTGTCTTGAGAAGACCGGTAAATCAGTTTCTGATTGCTGCAACTTTCTCGCTTCCTTTTTTTAAATGGGTGAGAGTTATACTTTTGATGACTTTACAACCTGCGCCACTTACAAGAAAAAATCACGTTTGGTACATCTGGGTAAGTGGAGACGGTTTTTCGTATAGTACAACTTTTAAAAATCTTAAAAAATCAAAAGTGGATCATTTTTGCTGAAATTACGTTCATTGTGATGAAGAACATGCTGTTTTCAAAAGTGCTGAAGGGATAATAGATGCAAAGCTATAAAAGTTATCACTTTAATTGCTATAGACTGCTGGTGTCTTACTGTCTTAGCTTACTGTAACAAAGGTATCTTTCAATGATTAATGTGTGTAATTTATGTTGCAAAGCACGATATCCGATTTTATATAAATTTGTACTTATTCCAGACCAAATAAGTACTTTTCCCATCTAAACATGATTCGAATGCTAAATACTGCTAAATTGTATCGATTGACGGAAATTATTTTTTGAAAAAATGTGCAAACATCAAGTCTGTATAAAGCCGTCCCCACTTACCCCAGGAAGGGTTTTCAGACCTAATTTAAGTGTTTTGTGAATGATATCTTTTTTTTTCATTACAAGAATTTTGCAATTGTAAACGATGCACATCAACTCGACATCGTAGTGAAAGATAGAAAATCAAAAACAAGTTGCTGTAAACATCCGTTATTGTCGGAATTGTATCTCTTCTAAAATTATTGGATAGATTACAAAAAAATTCAACATTCTACATCAAAAGTTTGAAAAAAAATTTCAAAGTCTTGTTTTGATAGCCATCGTCCCAACTTTTCGACACTGTTTTGATTTGGATGGGTATTTTCGGGTATTGCCAAAATTTGGGCTTGTAACTCGTTGCAAAACTCGATTTTTCAGCACTCGACTTTATTATCCAAATCGGCAAGCCTCGTTGAATAAATTTACAACACGTGCTGAAATAATCCACTTTTCGAAGCTTCTTGCATAAATAACTATTTAAGAATCTTATTCTTTAAATTGATGAGTTACCGTTCAGATGCGGATAAGAACATCAGAAAAATTTGAAATTATTTTTGATTAACCGATAGTTTTCAGGATTTTGGAACTTAACTTTTCGAAGATACAATCCAATAACAAAATTCAGTAGAACGGTTTTTGAGTTCTACTCATAATTTAAAAATTTTGCTCAAAGTAAAAAATGCTTGTACGTAAATCCTTCGGATACACTACCTCAATTCCTTTTATCAGCACCAATGGCTAAGATACGAAAGCTTTCTTCAGTAGATTTGTTTCATTGAATTATTTTATCGGCTATATCGGTGAAATTTTATTTTCTTTGAGAAAGAATATTTAAGAATTGAAAGAATATAGACGGATAGAAGATTAGAATAAGGTGAAAGATGTTGAAAATGAGCGGAAGGGTAATTTTAATTTGAAAAACTTTTCATCACATTTCATCGTTTTGTTCCTCCTTATTCAGTAGAAAAAATTGAAAAAAATAAGCGGTAAAGGAAGCGTTATATTTTTACAATTTGTGATGGTTTGGCAAATTTATTTCCAAAATTTTTCCCAGATCCCCGCGCAATTTTCAAGGTTTTTTTTTAAAGGTAAAGATGTCTATTTTAAGGAAATGTTACCTTGCTAAACGGTGCTTTTGTAAATTAATGTTTCCCTGAGTTGCAGTGATTGGTATCAAATAAATTTAAACTAATTTGTCTTATTTTAGTCCTAAATTCGCAGTAAATCAGAAAATTTCGAGAACAGGATCGGTCCGGATGCCGGGATTTTCAAAAAAACTCGGATTTTCCCGGTTTTTTTTCAAATGTTTTGGAAAATCAAACAAAAAAATCCAATCTATTTTTTTTTTTTACAATTTCGTTTATTTGAAACGGCTCTGACCGCTGGTTTTACGGAGCCAAACTCTTGTTTTTGTATTTACAAATTTTTGTTTAAAACTAGGTTAGTTGAAGAAAGAACAAGGCAAAGGGAAAAGAGATTTATATACGAAGATCGATAGATTTTAGGTAAAGGTATAACTCGAACATGTAGTCTAGGTCTACCGCAGCCAACACATCCCTCACTGGAACGTTAGGTGGTTTTCCTCGGGCCCGAAGGGTGTCTATTAAATTCGCTCTGGCGATAAGGTGGTCCTCACACGACCAAACAATATGCTCGATGTCATGGTAACCTTGACCGCAACGGCACAAGTTGCTGCTAGCAAGATTAACACGATAGAGTAACGCGTCTAAGGAACCATGATTGGACATAAGACGGGAAAACGTTCGAATAAAATCTCGACTCAGGTCCAACCTATTGAACCAGGGTTTGAGGCTTACCTCCGGGATAATTGAGTGCAGCCACCGACCAAACTCATCCTCGTCCCATTTCCGCTGCCAGTTGACAAGGGCGTTTTTATTAACCAAAAAGTAGAATTCGCTGAAGGCGATTTGACGATGATAAACATCGCCTTCAACCGCGCCCACCTTTGCAAGAGAGTCTGCCCGCTCATTGCCTGATATTGAGCAATGAGAAGGGACCCAAACAAAGGTGATTAAAAAACTTTGCCTAAATAAAGCACTCAATGTTACCCGTATCTTCTCAAGGAAGTATGGCGAGTGCTTTCCGGGTCTTATTGAACGAATAGCCTCAACAGAGCTTAGGCTATCCGTAACAATAAAGTAGTGTTCAACAGGTCGGGAGGCTACGTTGTCTAGTGCACAATGAATTGCTGCTAATTCTGCTGTATACACTGAGCATGGGGCTTGAAGACTGTAGGAGGCACTATAAGTTTGGTTGAACACTCCAAACCCGGTACATTCGCCTATAAGGGATCCATCAGTAAAGTACATTTTATCAGCATCGATGTGTCCATACTTTTCATCAAAAAGCCTAGGAATAATAAGAGAACGATGATGTTCCGGAATACCACGGATTTCATGCTGCATGGACAAATCAAACTGAACAGAATTATTGTCGTAGGCAGGGTGACAAACACGAATAGGAGAATACGACGAAGGATTAACCTGCATAGACATGAACTCATGATATATGGTCATATATTTTGAATGAGGATTTTGCTCTAGAAGCTTTTCAAAATTTAAAATCACCAATGGGTTCATGACCTCACACCTGATGAGGAACCGAAGAGATAATGAATAAAACCTATCTCTCAGTGGGAGTACGCCTGCCAAAATCTCGAGACACATGGTATGTGTTGAGGGCATACAACCCAGTGCTATTCGAAGACATCGATATTGAA
This sequence comes from Uranotaenia lowii, assembly GCF_029784155.1. NCBI lineage: Eukaryota > Metazoa > Arthropoda > Insecta > Diptera > Culicidae > Uranotaenia > Uranotaenia lowii. Next base: position 58,006,035 of record NC_073692.1, read on the forward strand.
TACGCTCGAGTTTAATAAGATGTGTTTTGGCAGCTGATTGGAAGCAAAAACTACCGTACTCCATCACTGAGAGAATAGTTGTTCGATATAACTTGATGAGGTCTTCAGGATGGGCTCCCCACCAGGTGCCGGTAATTGAACGGAGAAAATTAATTCTTTGCTGACATTTTCCTTTCAAATACTCAATATGAGTTCTCCAGGTGCACTTGGAATCAAACCAAACCCCAAGGTACTTAAAACACCTCGATTGAGTAATCGTTCTGCCTAGGAGTTGAAGCTTAGGTTGAGCAGGTCTATGTTTTTTAGAGAAGACAACCATCTCCGTTTTCTGTGGAGAAAACTCAATCCCAAGCCCCAAAGCCCAGGAAGACAATCTGTCTAAAGTATCTTGTAAAGGTCTGTGCAGATGAGACTCAGTAGATCCTGTGACAGACACCACGCCGTCATCCGCAAATTGTCTTAGAGTGCAGCCTTCAGAGAGACAACTGTCGATGTCACTTACGTAAAAGTTGTACAAAAGTGGACTCAAGCATGAACCTTGTGGGAGGCCCATGTAAGAGGTTCTTCTAATTGCAATGTCTCCGTTAGCAAAGTTCAGATGTTTCTCACAAAGTAGGCTGTATAAGATGTTGTTCAATAGAGGGGGCAGACCTCGGGAATGCAATTTCTCTGACAACACCTCAATTGAAACTGCATCAAAAGCTCCCTTTATGTCAAGAAACACTGAAGCCATTTGCTCACGTTTTGCATATGCCATTTGTATCTCTGAAGACAGCAAACCAAGACAATCGTTTGTCCCTTTGCCCCTTCGAAACCCAAACTGAGTATCTGAAAGAAGGCCGTTTGTTTCCACCCACTTATCCAAACGAAACAAGATCATTTTCTCCATCAACTTCCGTATACAAGACAACATCGCTATAGGGCGATAGGAATTGAAATCGGATGCTGGTTTTCCGGGCTTTTGGATAGCTATAACTTTCACCTGTCTCCAGTCTTCGGGAATAATGTTAAGCTCCAAGAATTGATTAAATAAATTTAACAAGCGAAACTTTGCAGCATCCGGAAGATTTTTCAACAAGTTAAATTTTATTTGATCAACTCCCGGAGCTGAATTGTTGCAAGAGAGGAGAGCAAGTGAGAATTCAACCATCGAAAAATTAGAATCCATTTCACTCCTACCTGGTGGCACATTACGAATAATTTTTTGCACAGGTGTTGAATCAGGACAGACTTTTCGTGCAAAGCTGAAGATCCAACTATGGCTATATTCCTCGCTTTCATTAGTTGAAGTACGATTCCGCATGCGTCGTGCCACATTCCACAATGTACTTAAGGACGTTTCGCGTGACAAACCTCCCACAAAATTGCGCCAATAGGCCTGTTTTTTTCCTTTGATCAACTTTTTGAATTGATTTTCAAGGGTACAATACAATTGGAAGTTGTCAAGTGTACCATGCTTTCGGAAGGCTTTAAATGCTTTTGATTTTTCGGCATGCAATTTGGAACACTGGCTGTCCCACCAGGCATTGGGGGGTGTTCGACGAACCGATTGGTTTGGGATGGGTTTCGTTTGAGCTTGAACCGCACTTTCATGAATCAAGCGAGCTAGGAAGCTATATTCCTCCATGGGAGATAAGCCATTCACAGAATCTAGGGCTGTAGTAATTGCATCTGCATATTTCTTCCAGTCGATGTGTTTTGTGAGATCATATGCCATATTTATCGTGTTCGAAGGGTTGACCCCATTGGTGATTGTAATTTCAATTGGCAAGTGATCACTACCATTGGGATCAAAAATCACCTTCCACTGGCAATCCAATGATAATGAATTTGAACAGAGTGAGAGGTCAATTGCACTTTGTCTTGCAGGAGGTTTAGGAACTCGTGTTTTTTCACCTGTGTTCAAAACTGTTAAATTGAACCTGTCGCAAATGTCATATATAAGAGCAGAACGACTATCGTCAATTTGTTCTCCCCAGACAGTTCCATGTGAATTGAAGTCACCCAGGATCAACCTTGGCTCAGGAAGTACTGAGCACAGGTCCTCTAGGTGACTTTTATCCACTGCAACTCTCTGAGGCCAGTATAAACTGACAACACATAAGTCCTTACCTCTTATAGTTGTATGACATGCAACAGCTTCAATTCCGCCTGATAAAGGAAGGTGTATTCTGTAAAAGGAGTGGCGCTTATTGATCCCTAAAAGCACTCCTCCATAAGAATCGTCACGATCCAAGCGGATAATATTAAAATCGTGGAATGAGATGTTAGATTGAGAAGAAAGCCATGTTTCGGATAACGCAAAAATATCGCAACTAGTTTTGTGAAGAAGATGTTTGAACGAATCGATTTTAGGAATAAGACTACGACAATTCCACTGTAACACAGTGAAATCTCCGACCCCTCGGCTTAAATTATCCATCGAGAGAGATAAACACTGAAAGGAGGGGCCAAGTTTGCATCAATTGCTGGAAAAAAGTTTTTATGATGGGAAGCATCGAGGTAACAATGGTTTTGACGGAATCGGAAAGATCAAAAGACGAAAATATTCCATTCACAATGTCGGACAACTTAAAGAGTCCGGATTTGGTGTTTGATGATGGCGGAATATCATTGGTTGATGAGTTTTTCGACGTAGTTGCAACTGCTGGATCATTCGTAGGAGTGATTTTCCCCTGGAATCCAGGAGGAACTTGTTTTATTTGGTTGTTAGTAAAGTTGAATGGACGATTTACCGGAGGCATTTTTCGTTTAATCTTGGAAGAAGACGGTTTGACTCGCTTCCTGGAGTTCTCCATCACGACAAAAGGTTGTCCTTCATCATCCGATGCCGTATCCACCTCGTCATCTGGCAGTGCGGCAAAAACGTTATTTGATTTGGCCGGTGGAGAAGCACTCTTAAGTATTGCAGCATATGAACGTCTAGAACGATCTTGTAACGAACGTTTCTGTTTTTCCCATCGAGTCTGAAACGCATCGCATGCAGAGATATCATGAGGGTTGCCTCCGCAATAAATGCATTTTTGTTCTGATGATTGGCACGCTTCCTCCTCATGATTCTCTTTACAGCAGCGCGATTTGTTGGAACAATGCGATGCTGTGTGCCCTAGGGTTTTACAATTGCTGCAGTTCATAGGACGAGGTATAAAAAGCCGAACTGGAAGCCTCAACATTCCGTCTATCAAGACATAGTCAGGGAGGGCGGTACCTTCAAAGGTCACACAGAATGAAGCTGACGGAGAATACTTTTTAATTCCATTAACAGAGGTGGCAGTTCTGAGTTGGCGGCAATCCAAGACTTTGACCGAAGTCGAGTCGAGGCTCTTGAACTTGCCAACCCCATTGGTCTTAACGTATTCTGCCGACAGGCTCATATCTGTGACCACGCCCTCAATTTCTACATTTCGAGACGGAATGTAGACGTGGTATTCTAAAATGAAATGCTGACTAGCCGCAATTTCGTTAGCAGCCTTCGAACTGGTTACCACAACTCGCAATTTGTTTGGCGTGACCTTGGTTATATTGGTAACGGAGGACCACCTTGCCAGATCTTTTGTTATCTGAATAATATTCAAAATTTTTCCGTTTGGCTTGGGCCGAAAGAAAACCACCCACGGACCAGCAAAAGATGAATTCTCCGGGTACACTTTGACCCGAGGGGCAACACGAGTTTTTGAGGAAGACTGAGACGAGTTGTCTTCCGGAAGCACAGCACCTGGATGAACCGCCTCATCCTCAGAGATCATTTTCTCGGAGGCGCTCGGTCCTCCCAGGTGCCCAGCATTTCCGTGAACAACTCGACCATCATCCACAAAAACTGGAGAGACTAATCCCTCGTTTTCGCTCATATTCTATTACGGAGACAGAAATGTCTTCCGTAATAAAATATGATCGAAATACAATAATCTTAATCTAGCAATAAAAGTGAAAAGATAGCAAAGTAGAGTAGGGTTAGATAATGAAAAAAAAGAGAAAAATGAAAAAAAATACAAAAACTTGTTTTTATTCTGGCTGATAAGCGCCTCCGTTCGCACAGTTGTGAAGCAGTCTAGCGGCTTTGTTTTGTGGCCGTCCCTCACTCGCTATTGTGTTGGCTCCAATATCCAAATAAATCGTTGGTGATGGCTTCAAGGTCACAACGTGGTTGTGAGAGTTTTTCTTCCCAGAAGCAACAATAAATCACTCTTTCAATATTTCACAGCACAAAATAACCACTTTTATGGATGGGTTTGCACTGGATTGTCTTTATTTCTTCCCGATCGCGGTTCACAAAACCAAAATTTTCGGGTTATCGGCCCGACGGTATTTTACCCGGATGTAATGGCCGAACAAGAGTTTTCACAATCACTTTACCGAACTAGAGAACTCAATGTACGTCCGAACTAGCCGAGAGCTTCAACTCGAATGAAAAAATCCAATCTAGTTCAAATTGTTTGTCAATAGTCGGATTTGCGAAAGTTTGTTTAATAAACATTAGCTAGAACATTTAAAGGTAGGCAAAATAGATAAATAAAAAAACACTTAAAACTGTAAAAATACCGATATCGCAGGCACTGAAGCTGTTCCAGGTGATTTACAAGGCATTCTTTAAGGAAAACTTAGATTACGAGTACACATCACTCATTGATGAGTTTTCTAAAGTGTTGTAGAATCTTAAACTGCCAAATTCTTCCAAGTTCCACATTGTACGATTCCATGTAAAGGATTTTTGCGAATACACCGGAAACCGGTGGATGTATTCGGAGAGCAAGACTCGGAGAGTGTTCATCATGATTTTTCAGAAACGTGAAAACGATATCAAACCCCCGATACATCGAAGTTGTACTATGATCATCTCTTAAATGCTGTACTGGATTATAACAGTGGTCATCTGTGTTGATTTTTAATTTTAAATAAAAAATATCGTTTATTTTTATTGTTGAATCCAAGAAGGTAATCAAAAATGACCATTTTAAAGCCAATATTGCGCTATTTGCCTTGTTCGACTAAGCACATTTAAAGCACGAAAAAAATGGTTGAAGACCCAAAAACGATTAAATCAAACTACGCCTGGAAAGACATTCGCTTTTTAGTGAAGCAGAATTGAAAAAAGACTTAAGAAACATGGAAAAATTTCAATCAATTTAAAAAAGTTTTAGAAAATTGCCAATAACTTTTCAGGATCAACTCAAATCTTTTTCTAGTCTTGCACAAAGTTGTCGGGCATAAAATTTTCTATAAAGTCATTGAACTGGGTGATAGTCATAAAATAAATGTGATTAGGGCTTGTGATATAGCTCAGTTGGCAAGTCTGTTGTCTCCTGAGCCGATGTCCACGATTTCGAGCCCAAGAGCAAACATCGACAGTTGTACCGGATAAGTTTTTCAATAACGATCCGCCAACTGTAACGTTGATAAAGTCGCGAATGCCATAAAGATGGTAAAACGACTATAATCGAAACAAAAAAAAAATAAAATAAAATAAAATAAGTGTAGTCAGAAAAATCCATGGTCATAGAACATAAGGTCGAAAAACCTAATTGGAAATCTAATGCAAATTGACTTAAAATTTAAAATCGCTCTAATTTTAAAACAGCCCGATGAAACATTTCCAAACTTTCAGGATAGATGCCGGAATACTATATCTTTCGAAGGTCGAGTGCCGTTTTGGTGATCATTTTTTATTTTTAATAACGTATTTTGGCACACCGTGTTTTATATTATTCAAAAATAAACAGTTATGACGTTTGCTAATAGAAATTGAAAATAATTTAGGTTCAATGCTTACTCATCCTCAATAATAAATTTTATGTGCATCTCAAAGAATTGAACTAGATTGAATTGAGGCCTTGTAAAAAAAAACTGCATTGTAACATAAATGATGAAACAAATCAAAGTAAAAACCTAGCCATATCGAGAAAAATCCTTGATCGCAAGATCCTCAGCAATGTTTCATGGAATTTTGATCCATGACCCAGCTCTAGTGAAGTTTTTCATTTCTCTGATGGAAGAGAGGAAACGTAAGGACTTTGTGAACGTCAGTTCTCGTCTGTTATAATATTTACTGTTTTAATCGAGGAATTTGATTGCGCATAAAGCAAGTTTCATTTTAATCGGGCAAGTGGCATAAGTTTCCTAAAAAATGGGTAAAATTATGTAGAATGCATTTTGCAAATTTATTCCATAATTGAAGAAAAGATTTTCTGAGTGCATTTTAACCCCTCGAAACGAGGGGTACATGCGAAACTTCAATTATCGAGAATTTTTTTTTGTTTCGATTATAGTCGTTTTACCATCTTTATGGCATTCGCGACTTTATCAACGGTGCAGTTGGCGGATCGTTATTGAAAAACTTATCCGGTACAACTGTGTTCGAACTCGCGGACATCGGCTCAGGAGGCAACAGACTTGCCAACTGAGCTATATCACAAGCCCTAATTATCGAGAAATGATTTTAAATTGTATTCGAAGTTATACTGCAGCTTGTTAACAGACTCATAATTTCTTTGAATCTTTGATGAATTTGTTTTCACTTACACGATATCTCTTTTATAGTGATACATTCTATGAAATTTAACCCTAATCCACTCTTGAGTGTCAAAACGACACTATTGGAAGTTTGGCGGCTTGCAACTTTATTCGGATGCATCCAACAAAAAAAAATTCTTTGGGGAGCCTTCTTTTTTTACGGATGCACCCTGAAAGCCCAGGAAAATATACTCCCTAATAAGACCTTGAGTGTCAATTTGGTACTCCTTGCTTAAAACTGCAATATTTCTACTATTTTTCTACCAATTTGAACGAAATTTATAGTTTTAGAAATCTCGTAAAGTAATTTACAAATCTTCAGTTTTCCGTTATTCAAATAAAATGAAAAAAATTCATAAAAAAATACTTCGAAGAAAAAAAATAAGCTACGGAACACTTAAAAAAATTTCACTTTTTTCCAAGAAGCTATACGTTGCTCACAGGATTTTTTTTTAAATTTTTTGAAGATCATGACCACAAAAAATGTTAAAAAGAGTTGTGAAAACCGTACTTTTCAATCAATGAACCATCAAAATTGTTGAAGTCACACCAGCAAAATTTCAAAAAGGGGATTGAAAAGTTGACCTAAATTGGCACATTTTCGCAACTTTAGATTTTCAAAACACAAAACACAGAATTTTTGACGAATGTTTGCAGGTAGCTGTATTTCAATCTTTTTGTCAATTTGGCAATTTCTCTATTTTTCACACTTTAAATCAACTTTTCACTTCATTTTGAGTACGCTCCGCAATAAATTTATGTACATATTTATTCATATGGTAAAAATCGGTAAGGAAACAAGAGAGATGTATAGGTTTTTGTCAAGCGAGTCAAATTGACACGCTAGAGACTGTTACGAGTAAACATTTCTGGGACGGATGACGATACTTTTCATATTCTGCCGGATTTCTAACGCATCTGCTTGGAACTACATTGAAATACACTGCTCCCGGGTAAAAGTTAATTTAACAACAATTTAACTAAGCCTCCTCCTAGAATTCCAACAAGTATCTCACATACTTATCCCAGCCCAGCTTCCCCCTTCGGCCAACTGATTTCATTGATTCCAACACAAATTGTGATTTGAGATGCTGTTGGATGGAATTCCGGCGCAAATCACGATTCTATTCCCATCTTCTAACCAACCTGTGTTGCGGGGGCGGGCGGCGGCATCGAGGGAGGTACAAATTAATTTAACGCGATGGAAATCGAAATCGATCTGTATCCGTGCCAAGTTGAATTGTGCACACCAAGTCAAGTGGGTGGAGCGGGGGTGGATTTTCCAAGTATTTTGTTTTGAACCACCTCATCGGTTTTTGTTGCCGGTTCCCGCAAACCCTGACAGTCAGTGTCCGAAATGTGGTCCAGCCAGAGAGCCAAGGCGGGTGACAAAGGCGGGAAATGTTCGGTCCAATTCGAAACTGGAACATGAAATATCCGAAATCAATTAAAGCTACCTTCCTGGAAGTAATTCGATACAGCTTCAGCTGTTTCAGCCGAGAGGGTCGGTTCCTGTTTTTGTATTTAACACTTGTTGTTCGCTGCCCGTGTTGAAAGCAAATCGAACAGACCGGTGTTTAATGTTTTTTACTTCTATTTTTTACTCTCGTAGGATTTTTTTTTTCGGATAAGTGTGACGACAATCGACCATCGGAAATGCGGAAATGGGACTGTGTTAAACACAAATTGTTGGGTTTTGTTCAATGAAACGGAACGCTGAGCGCAGTTGCTGTCAATTGTTCGCAGCCAGCAAAAAATGAAAAAAAAACAAAACCATGTGAGAGATTCATTTTGTCTTTTTTTCCCTCAACCTGTCATTATTTCGGCTCAATTTCAATTAAACGAAAACTGTAAAGCGATTTCACACAGCTCGCTTTCTTGATTTCACCAAAATCAATCAAACCGATTCTGTGCCACCAGTGTCAAGTGGCAGTTGGTTTTTGCAGTGCGCCCTCTCTCGTCAATAAAGAAGAAATCTACATAAAACAAGTGACATCGTTAGTGAAACATCTCCTCTAACTGGAGAACGCAGGAACATGTGCACATGCAGGAAAAATCATCATTATATGTATAGGAAGGAGCAAAAAAAAAAAATGAAAATAAAAAGTCTGGCAAGTGTATTGAGCATATATAGGATTCGTTGTCCCCGGGAATCGGTAGAGATGAGAAAGCACACAAACGACGACAGAGAGATAGAGAGAGAGAGAAAGCATTAAAAAGCGTAAAGGAAAAAGTTTCCAGCTAAAAGGATACGTAACGAGCTTGGAGCAATTTATTTTAATGATCGTCCGTTTATAGAATAGAATAGGACTTTTTAGTTTAGATAGGTATAATTATTCCGAATCTTCGCATTATAATGAACGTCTGGTTGTTTCTGCGCCGGGTTTAAAAGCCAAGTCAAGTGTCAGCCAGAGACAGAAATAAACGGTGGCACGTACTCTTACTTGTTCTTGTACCTACTCATCTCCCATCGTAGGAAAGTGTGGGGTGACATCAATGAGACCTTTAATTAATTGTGCTAGTGCGCGCATTATTTCCGAATCCAAGTTTGACATGAATGTATGAATGGAGTTCTAACAAGGAAGATTATAGCAGAGAGAAAAATATTGCGAGTAGCTTAAGAAAACGTGGAACATAATGACTTAATTTCTTAAAAACGATATGTCGTGAGACGGAATACTATGTAAATAATAAATAAAAATGATAAAAAAAAAGCTGAATAACAATTTTTATCGCAATAAAAATAATTGCAGTTTTTATCATGTTTGATAAAACTATTCATCTATGTGCAACGATGTGTCCTTTTAAAAAATCCATCCATATTCACGCATGAACGAATTACGAATTAATTAATTACGAATTTATAGAAAACGCAGAACGCATTAGTTAAGAAATAACGGTATTTACAACAAATCCAATCGTTTTCTTACAGAAAAAGAAAAAATATATAAATAACTTGATTTCCATGATAATTTTGTAACAAACTCAAACAGTTAGAAAGCACACCATGGAAAAGAACGCCAAAACTTTGGACAGAACGCACCATACCAAAAGGGTGGTCAGAAATTAAACAATCATTATACGAAACATTATGATTGAAACATCAAATGTTTGATAACATGTTCATTTTATTTTTGTCAACGTCAATGCTATGGGGAAAAAAATTAGTTATTATAAATTTTTTCGAACATTTCACTTTTTAAAATACATTTTTTGATAAACAGACTCCGATCGTTTTTGAAAACCCGCCCGAACATTTTATGTTGCTAAAATCGAACGGTTTCTTCTTTTTTGATTTTTTTTTATCATGTTTTTGATGCATTTAGCACTTTTCATGTTTTGTTTATAGTTTTTGAGTTTTTTTTTGTCATACTTGCTATTTTTGTCATTGAGGATCAAAGTAGTCGGCGAGAACAACTGACGTTAAATTTTCACGCTCCTGCAATTTTTCGAATATTTTTTATGTTGTTTCAAAAGTTTTCAAGAGTATTGAAAAACAATCAAATATATCAGCACTTTCGATTTATTTGACATATCAACAAGAGTAAGGAAGATGAAGTATTGAAAAATCAAGTGATTTTTATGAAGTGAATGATCAATAATGAAGAAATATGGTCCGGATTCTTTTAACTCTAAGAAAAAATTGGTCTTATTGCTGATTCCAGTAGAGGATCCTTGATTCCACAGTGGAAAATATCCAAGCTAAGTATTCTCTTTTATTAAATGTATCAATTTGAACTGTGAATTTAAAGAAACTGTTCAATTGTATCTTTAATCGAAAAGTTATACGGTGTTCCATACAGTGATGAGCCAGCTTTAAATTTTTAATACCCTTATAGAGATAAATTTAACAAATTTGGACATATCGAACATATCGACATAATAATATTCTGTCAGAATTAAATAGTTTTCAACTTCATAACAACTAAGTTAAAAATTTCAACATCCCTATAAAATTGCATATTAAAAAAGGATAACTTTTCATCGCTTTTTTTTTATATATTGCTGCAATTTGGGTGCAAACTAATTTCCCTTTTTGGAAAACCCTTTCTCAGTATTGCCTTTTTTAAAACAATTTTGAGAAACAAATAAGCTATCATAGATGAATCCTCATTACAATCCTCATTTTAATTTATAGTCTAGAAATTCATAAAATACAGTTCACAGCTCTTGAACAGTCATATTATATTGATAAAAATCGTGAAAACTTAAACTATTCTGTATTAAAAAAAAACTAATTATCGTTGATAGGGAACGATACTTTGAAATTCCAAGCGAGTGTTTTAAACTTTTACTTACTTCATATGATTTGAAAAAAATCGATCACACAAGGCAACAAATTTTACATTTTTCCGAGATGCAAAGAACTTAAGAACAGAATTAAGACTAATTTGCAATCAGTATTTTTTGTAGCAGCTCTTTCAAAATAACTTTGGAAAATAGGTAAAAATCCATTTAATCAACTAGTGAACTTTTTTCGTTAAACTGTAGAAGATTTCAAAGATTCCGAAATTAAAGTTTTTAATGCAATGATTAATTTTCCGCAAGATCGCGAGTAATTTCAGGTATCAGGTATCAGAAAAGGGTTAGGCTTAAAAGCGGCACGTTATCCAAACAAACGAGAAAATTGTGCCTAGCCTTTTTTTTGCAGATTTCATCATTTACCTGAGAAATCTGAAAACCTATAAAAAGGATAAGAAAATAAATTCAATGTATTAAACATGGCATGTAGCCTATCCACATGGGAATTCTTGACAAAGTATGGCATTAAGCCTATCCACATAGGGACTTTTTAGCGTTTAAGCTCATATGGGGTAAAGAGTGACAAAATGTTACTTTAGTTTAAATTCTTAGAATTAGATTCAATTATTACATGATAGGCAGAGTACAGAAAAGTTATAAAGCGAACGAAAGACAGTTACATATAAGTCGGAAAGAATCCTAAGAATCATAAATTATTCGAGGAGATTTGATTTTACACTGATCAGAGAATGCTCCTACCAGGATGCTACACTGAGAACTTATAAAAAAAATTGATTGAAGTTGGCATTTGCCTTTCCACAAAGGGATTTCAAGCATTTGCACTTCATAAAATTACATTTAAAATGATTTTTTTCTTTATAACTTAACAGTAAAAAAAGGGCAATCACACACTAGGTGGATGGAAAATAAAGGTAGTACCTACTATCTTGGAATCATTGTTACACCAAACAGGAGATTTATTATACAAAGTTTGTATTTTTTTATAGACCAGTTAGTGCTCTGGTCAGATAGCTACTATGAGTTTCTTTAAAGTGAATTTTAAAATGCAGCTTTGAAGAGTGCATAAGTAGATGAATTTTGATACATAGCAATCCGATGTGACAGCAAGGCTTTTTATTACCTTGCGATATATTTATAAACTGGACGTGGGAAGCGATTTTAAAGCCCTTTGGCTATCTATACAGTAACGAGAAGTTTTGAACACTATTTTTAATTTACGAAAGCACATGCAATTGCACGAAACTAGTACAGTAAATTCCAGAACCAGGACTGGCGTATGATAACAAAACATCAGAAAATTCCGAAGCTAAAGTGAACTTGTCACATGTGTCAATACAAGAGAAGTTACACATATTTGGTGAAACAGGAATAACTATCGACATGCGATATTAGTTTTAACATCCAACTAGATACAACAATAAATTTAAAAGCTTTTCGGCTACCTAAGCGAAAAAAAAACAATATTTTTTTTTGAATATTTGTTGCCTGAAAACGACATTTGTACGGCTTGCATGATTGAAGTACCAGTTTGGTTTTTTTTAATTTAATATCTATTTCTGAAAGGCCATTTACTTCCACAAGAGGGTGTTATCAAACTGAAGATAGCAGGCACTGGACATTAGTGTTAAAACAAGGACAAATATGAAGAATTTATTTGAAGTCACAAATATTACTGATGTAATTTATGTAGGTAGATCAAATTTTTATAAGTTTTCAACTTAGCCAATCATAACAGATTGCCAAAAAGTAAAGAAAATCTCATGGGCTGTAAGCGATGTGTACATAAAAGAGATTTACATTTATGAATCACGTGTGTAGAGATTTTATTGAAAGAATTACCAAGAATCCAAAGATATTTGTTAAATAATAGGTTATTTTCAAAATTGGCAAAACAAGAAAATAAATAAGGAAGAATACAGCTTGTGCAAATGCATGTTTGACAATACGCACTATTGGCACATCCTCCCCGAGAGAAAATAGGTCAAAAAGTTCAAAAACATCAGCAAGAACTCAAAACCGATTTAGATTCAAAAATTGGCTTACACAATTCCGAACTGAAATCAATAATGAAATCTACATGTTATAACTGACCTTCACCCATTTTCTCCTCCTCCCAGATACAACCTCATTGATTTCCAATAGACAAAAATATGAGATAAACATATCTGGTAGGTACTGGATAAGTCGCCTCGTACGACATGGACCAGTATCCCAGTGACAGTATTCTTTAGGCCGCTGCCACACAGCCCAAATTGCGATCAAGATCGCGAGTAATTTTGTTATCTGAGAGAAAACTTATAGAATTTTATTTATTATTTTTTGCAATTTTGCATAATACGGCAATTTCGATTAAATTGTTAAGAAATTTTGACCCAATTAGATCTTCAATATTTTTTAAACCATAAGTCCAATCGTTTTGCAGTCTTCAACAAACTTCTTAATGGACTAAATTCCTTAATAATAGATACTCAAAGACTTTCTGCAGCGGTGTCAGAAATAGTTGCAATGTGATCTTTATAACTTTCTAAAACTTCTAGAATTTATTTTTTAAAGTTGCAGGTAAAGCAGAACAAATTTTAATAACTTTGAGTTTAACTGTTCAATTTTTTAAATTAATTCAAAAGCTGAATATATTTACTCGAATTGTTGGAAAAATCGAAAATGTGTTTAAAGGTATTGATTATTCAAAACATTATTTTGTGCATTTTCAGCAATAAAGCTCCAAAGATTTGTGAAATGTGAGGAGCGCAAAGAATCAAAGAGTTTTCAAAAAGGCAATAATCATAGGAAAACAATTTGGAAAAATTTGTGTCTAAATATTATAATATATTTCATGTTTATTTCAAATTACATTCCTTCTTCAGCCATTTGAGCCCTTTGCCATCTCTTCGCTTCATCACGACTCACACGGGATCACGGTTAGGAAAAAGAGCAAGTTTATCTAGGGAGAAATTTGAATGGTATTGATTTGCCTTCAATATTTTACTCGATCCATTTTTATTGGACAGTTATCAAATGCCTTATAGGTATAGGAGTTTCCTTAGGAAATGTCTAGGAGCATAGGAGGTGTACGAAACTCATGATCGCACCATGTACCAAAATGGATCCTGATCTCTACCTTTCACAATCTACAACAACTCCTTCCTTGGATACTTGAATATGGATTCGAAGACGTTTTGACGGTTTCCATAGTTGGTGATACTAGCTTGTCTTTGGTTCTAACTATTTCAAGAAAATTTTTTTTTGGAGTATGCAAGCGCTAGAGGTTTCTAGTTGAACTTAAAGAGTATCTTACTAACAATCCTTCCCTTTTCCCCATTGACTACTAGAACGTGGCCGGCACCGTTATGAATCATATAAATCATTTAAAAAACGGAGAGCATGAGTTTTGTACAATGAAAATGGCTACTAATCCCAAGCACAATTTTTTTGGACTTTGTGCAAAATAGATGGCCCGATTAATCACGGAGTAGCAACCATTGACGAAGTGGAACTTGTTCCAGCGATCATGGAATTCGAACTGTATAGTTTGAAATCAAATGAAAAAAATACGAAGTTTTTCTAGAATCTAATTTTAATAAAAAAAAAGCCTGTAAATGAAGTATTTCGAGTTCAGTGATTTAAGGAATCCAAATTATAATTATGATACAAGACTTGAGGGCTCCGAACGAAATTTCAATCCTCGGCTCATATTTTAAATTCTAATCCAAAATCTTAATTCAGAAACCGTTTTTTTTCTATGCATTTCAGAAAACGTATTCCGAAAAGGATTTAAAATAAAAATTTTGAATTCAGGTTCAAAATTAGATTCAAAATTCAGATTCTGACTTAGCTCGTTAATGAGTTTAATAATAATAATAAAATTATCAAAATGACTCATTCGGTAAGTTATTCAAATAAAAAGAGATCGCGGGCGTATAATTCTGAAAGTTAGTTTTATTTTAAATTTTTTTATCTTAACCACAGTCAGTTAGTTAACCCAATTCTGCTAAAAATGACCAAAATGCAAAAATAAATACAGTATGAATTTATTTTGCAAGTTTTGTCTTATGAAAAACTGTGGTATTTATTTGGCACAAAAGTATCCACAGGAATTGATTTTAACTGTAAGTATTTGCTGATAAAACAAATGTATCTTTTCATAAAGAAATTGCAAGGAATTGCATACGTTGTAGCGTATTTGAATTATGAAGCCGTTTTCCAAGTAGAAAATTTAAAACTTAATTTTTTTAACTAACTGCATCCTTTGAAAATTTGATTTTATTGAATTAAAATTTCAAATTTGTTCAACAGTTTGATAAATTTAGCTTTTTTCATTTATACATAGTATAAGTATTTCATAAAAATAAAAAATAAATGGGAAACGCTCAACCTGGCCCGGTTTTCCTAATTTCGTCGATAGTGCTGATTTTGCCCGAATTTATTGAAAATCAAACGAAAAATTCGTATAATATTTTTATTATTTTAAATTTTTTTGCCCAAAACAGTAATTTTTTAAGCAAGATTATTTAAAATAAACATTAACGATTTTTTGGGAGCTGTTTTTCGATTTAAAAAAAATGATACTACTGTTTTTTTTTTATTTTTTTGGATAGATCCTGGATTTTTGTAAAATTTTCTTGAATCATGTCCGGAAATCGGTTTGGAAGTTTTTAAAAAGAATGCCCGATTTTTTCCCGGTTTAAAATCAAACGTATCCCGGATCTGTGCGGGAAAACTCATCAGATTTTGATGCAAGTTTTAAGATTTCAACCATCGATGAGAGTAAGTTTCCTATTTTGTTATTGAATGATTCTTTATTCAAATCTGAATTACCATTTGGTAGATTGTAGGACGCATTTAAAAAATTTCTTTTCATCACGAAAAATTATTGTTGTAAAAGTTGTAAAAATAAATAATTAAATTGTATTAAAAATATATATTAATTTTTTTTTTTCATTCATGTGTTACTTTTGCAAAATGTCAAAGATAAAATAGATTACTAAACCAACCACCCCCCCATGAGGCAGTCCTTCCTACGGGCCTCTAACTTAAAAACATATTTTTGGTGTTTGTCTAAATAATATTGTTCCTTTTAATATAAAACCTGTAAGGTAATATTGTTTCTGAAAACCGTTTGATTTTGGCACTTGTGGTATTCTTGAAGTGTGTAGTTTTCTCCTACACACTTCAAGAAGTGATGGTTAGTATCTCGATGAATTAATCCTTATAGTAGAAGTTGAATAATCAAACTACAAAATGGTATTTTTCAAAAAAGTTTTAATGATGTAGACATAACTAAAAAAATACTTTTTAAAACTTATTAACGTTTTTTTTGGAAAAAAAAACATATCAACTGTGTTGTTTTATAATTTCTCGTTGAAAATTCACTAAGTTATGTGCATTAGAAATTTAGTTTAATATTTTTTACGAAAAAAATCTTATCTCTTAAAAAAATATATTTCAAAAGTCTTCCAAAAATGGTGTGTTTTGAAGTCGCAAAACTGAATCAAATTTGAAATTTGGGGGAAAATCTGAACAACCGCGGTGCAAATTTTCAGTTGACAAAAAACATTCCTACAAGGAAGGTGTTCATAAATTCGCATAGCGAAAAATATGCGCATTAGGGTGGCAATGGATATATGGGATAAAATTTATGACCGAATTTTAAAAACCTATCATCTAAATTTTGTAGGTTTGCCCAAAAAACTGACCTGTGCCCTATTTCAGCTCAATTTGATTTAATTTAAGGGTGCCTCAAAGCGCTGAAAGTTTTGGTTTAATTACCCTAAAAAATGCCAAAGGAAAAACCAACGGAAATCGGAAAAATCTGAGTTTTAATTTTGATCCCAAATGACTTGAAATTGCATGAAACATAAAAACCTGGTGTAGTCTCGAAAAAAAATCTGTCATAAATCGACATAGAACGTCAAGATCTGGTGTAATCTCGAAAAAGAAAATTACAATTGTTTGACAAAACGGCTGATTAATCAACAAATCTAATAAGTCCGGTTTGAGAGTTCTACGCTTTTGACAGAAGGCATGAACAATTTTTATTTTTACATATCTCAACTTACTGTAGAATTAGCATTTCAGATTGCCTGGTTTTATCAGGACTTGCGCGATGAAAAAAATGGGAAAAGTCTGGTAGTCCGGATAGTCAAAAAATAAAAAAAAAACCCGGATTTTGTCATGAATTATCCACAATAGAGTAAAAATCTGAATCAAAATCGTTAAATCACTACAGTTTCTTAGCATGGTTTATCGAAATTTGCTGGCAAATATGATAAATTGTAAAAATGGATTTGAATGCAGCTGATGTGCTCCCATAAATATTATTTTTTTGTATGTTTTTATCTTTCAAATTTTTGTATTTATTTTAGAGAAATGTTTGGGGACGTGGAACTCTGATACACTTCAAACTTGAAATATAATCACTTCCTGAAAATCCTATTTCCCTTGGAATCAGAAGATAGCAAGTGTTCGGCAAATGCAATTCGTCCTCCACCAACCGTTCAAAGAAAAAAAACGGATTGTTTTTTTATGTATTAATTTTAAAAATTTCCTAAACAGAGAATTTGGAGATGAATATGACAATTCTGAATAAATTTCAAACTTAATTTTGGATTAGAAAGCTCATATCTCTTTCGCAGTGTTTGAAAAAGATATTTTCGAAGAAACCAGATACTATGTAGATTAGGGTGGCAGCCAAATGGGTCATTTCAAATTTCGCAAACCGACCATAAACATGTTGAAGATTGACCCAAGAAACTGACCTGTGCAAAATTTCAAATTAATCGGACTTGATTAAGGGAGGCCTCATTGCGCAGAAAGATTCGAATTTTGCCCCTTAAAAATCACCAAAGGAAGAGCAAGTTAGAAAAATCGAATTTTCAATATTGTGATCTGGTGTTGTCTTTATTAAAAAAAAATTTTTTTCCAAAAATCAACTTTTGGTTATTTGGCCGCTTTTTTTGGAAAATAGCAAATGAGTAAATTCTACCCATTGCATGTAAGAAGACAATTTCCGGTAAAAATACAATCATTGAACCGCAATATTTTTTTTAGCTCTGAGACCAATCGTATTGCAGTCTTGGGGTGAAATAGTTGTCCTATTTTGCGCCTTCAGAAAAATATGCGTTATAAGCAATCAGTGAATGAAGAAAAAAGTTATTAAATTAAACTAAGAATTTTTTCTTCTCTCGAACAAAATATTTTAAAATCGAATTTACGATTGAGGAGATTCAAGCAATACCTCAACATGATGAAATCTTACTGAAATTTGGCATGTGAACTTCTTATAAGCTAATGATCAATATTAACGCATTTTTTTACCAAAAATTAAGTTCAGATGATCGATAGCAAATTTATGCACACTCAATATGCAAAAAAGAACTATCAAATCAATAATATGCCTAGCATGCCAGGCGAATATAAGTACAACTAATTTTTTTTTATTTTTCCAAAATTTCATATTTTTATCATAACTTGAAGTATGTTCCACTGAAATTTTTTTTTTGCAATTTCTTTTCGGATTCAGCGTCCGTTTTTACATTAAAAATTTGGTTCGGTCAATGTAGTTCATGTTTTTTTGTATTAATTTTGTAAACTAGTGTAATCCAACTCAGCAAGTCTCAAAATGAAAAAGAATCATGTTTTCTGCTGAATGCACTTATAGCCGTTAATAAAAGTCAAAATAAAATAAATAGCGTAAAACTTTGATTAAAATGAGATTTTCAGTTGAACCGATTATGTTAAACAATGTTAAACAATACTTCGATAAAATATGGAATTCCCTGCACATTTTTTACGTGAACATTTCATATTTCTTAACTTTTATGATGTTTTCCAAGATCAAATCAGGGTTATCCATAACACGAAACTGCCAAAATAAGCTCAAATCATCCTTTATATTTGTGATTTTCATCTGAAAATTGAAATTTTTTGTTTTTCTTAGAGAAACTGGCCTTTGCTGGTTCCTATCTGCGATTTTTTTTATACTCCGTAGAGATTACATGTTTCGTTTTTTTTGTTACATTTTTTCATTTCGTTATATTTGTGTGATTTCAAAGTAGTCGAACTCTGAACTACTTTGAAATCATAGTTTCATTCAGCTAAGAGGTTTTTCAAACCTTTGATTATTAGTTATATTTGTGTATATTTTACATCCGAAGACTCACAAAGCTTCCTTAACCGGGATTTAAGTGGTAATCAATCCCTGGACCTCTGGCTTATAAACCAGACATGTTGATGTCATTAACGACTTATATTAACGATGCAGTTGGCAGACAGTCATTGAAAAACTTCTCCGGTACAACAGTGATCGATGGGCTCGAGCTCACGGACATCGGCTCAGAAAGCAACTGACTTGCCCACTGAGCTATATCACAATTCCTTGATTGCATTCGAAATTTGAATTTTGAATCTGGTTCCAAGTTTCAATATGATTTCTGAAATTCTTTTCTAGATCAAAATTTTAAATATGAGCCAAGATGTAAAATCTCTTCAATCATTATTTTTGAATTTTAATTTTTGAAATTTTTTTTTCAATCCGACTTGTGGAACTAAATTTTAATATTAATTTCAAATAATGAAAAAGGTTCTGAGTTTTCAGTTTAGGATCGCCATTTTGAAGCTTTGATATTTGTATTTTGCATAAAAATTGTATTCAAGAACTTTCAAACGCGAAGCTCTCGAAATGAAAACTCAGGATGGTTCCTATTAGTAAAATCATTATCTAGATATTGAAAATGCAGATGGGTTTTGAATATCATGGATAAAATTTTAATGACCTTAATGAGATATATTCCTTTAAAAAATGGAAAAAAGGATAAAATATACTATGAAATGCACAACCAAATTTGAATCACGATTTCAAGAAGCATTTTACTTTTAATTTCAAATAAAATTTTAAATTGGAAATTGAAGAACGATTACTTAATCACAATTTTGAGTTCGATGACATGTAACCAGAATTTCAATCAAGAATTGAGAAAATTTTGAAAAACTGTGGCAGAATTTTGAACCTGGGATTAGTTTTTGAGGTGTTGGTAACAGTTCCGAGTAAAGTATTTTAATCTGGCCTAAAAGTATTAAGCTCTTACCATGGCTGATGGCTTTTACCTAATAGAAGAAGTGAAAAATTAAACAACAAAATTATACTTTTCGCAGAATATCCGTGATGAAAGTCTTTCAAATTCTTTTAAAAGTGTATTTATGATTTTTTATGGAAAAATACAATTTTTTTTTTATAATAATTTATTTGAACATCAACGCGTTTTTTTAACGAAAAAATCTTAACTCAAACATCTTAAAAGATAAAAATTTTAAAAGTTTTACAAAAAACATGAATTTTTAAGCCTTTTCAATCAGTCAATTATCCAGAAGGCACAAAATCTGCAAGAAACGCAATTCGTAGATTTCAATCCTTTGAATCGGTACTGCACCCTCACTCCTATAAATTAATATGTATCAACTGCACGGGCACACAAATCATTGCAAAACCAAAAGACACAACTAGGTATTTTTCGTGCTATCAGCTAATGAATTACCTTCCGCCAAATTGAGCAATCATCAATTTATGAACGAACGAACATGCCGCAATGCCCGCCGGTAGTCTTCGAAGAGTCCGTCTTCTACCGAGGACGATGCAATCAACAGGTATCTTCCATTTCCGTCTCTGGATTCGATCCAAGTCCATATATCTTCGCCTTCGCCTTTTTCTGCCCCATTCGATAGTTTTCTGTTTGAGTTTGGGGTTGCATTCTTTCTGTCTCTCTTCGCTCGGCAAGTCACAGTCACGTCGTTGAATACTGTCTCATTTGGACTGATTGCGGCCAATTCTTCGTCGTCGTCTTTCGAGCCTCCTTTTCAACAGCTCGACACCCTCCCACCTTTCCCTTTCCATGTGCATCCCACTACATCTCTCATGCACCGTACGTTCGTCGCTTTGCAAAGTCACTCTCGCCGGATGAAAGCAACTGATTTCGTTTAATTGAAAACAAGAAAAATAAGTTCATTAATAATCTTTTTACCACCTTGTTCTCTGTCCTTCTCTGCTTGAATCTGACTCCAATTTTTGCCGTACATCCAGTCAGCCCCACATGCGCCAGGGCACTTTTCTGTAGTTATATTGGCAATCTTCCCCAATCCTGCCGACTTTCCTTCACACCACCGCAAAAGTGTAATCCCGTTCTGCTCCATTCACATATCTCATCAAGGTATCGATTCAGAGAAGAAATTGTGGTTTCCCTCCCACCCGGCCAGCAGGAGTATGGGTGTTCGGCTTCGATATTCTCGGCACTTATATTTCGTTTTATCAATTCTCCAGGACCCCTCCCCACCTCAAGATGGACCTTTCGAAAAACCCGGGATGGTTGGCACCCAGCATGACAACATAGCAACATACATGTACTGTACATGTGCTTCCTGTCGGAAGCCTTTTGGCTCCCGTTGAACCTAATACCGGTAGCACTGGCACCTCTCATTCGGACAACTTCTTACTTCTAGGGTGTCGATTGCCAACTTACTTACTTACTAGGAAAAGTTTTGCCCCTTGTTTGGTTTTGTTGCAACTTGGTTAAATGCGAGAGAGTTAAAAATGGCTTATGCGATAACACCTGTAAGCTGCTGTAAGTAACGTTATATTATTTGAGGATTTTTTAACCTACATAACTCGATAGCTATGGAGAATTAAAAATGCTTCAGTTATTCGCTTGTGAATTTTCAAACATCCATTTTTGTTCTACAGACAACAATCAAAACAAATTTTCATAAAATATTAATAAGTGATTCAATCGCTACCAATTTATCAAAAATTATTTGTAAAGAATCATGGGGCACATAATGTTGGGTATCGTGAAATCTTATGCTTTGTGTTTTTTTATTTATTCGTATTAACACTATTCCTGGCAATAAGAGTTTTTTGTGAAAAAAAGTTGTTCATGATGAAAACAGTTTAAATCTATTGATCGTTCACAAACTTCTTTTCTATTTTCTTAACTGAATAGTTTTCCAAAAAAAATTATTTATTTTTAAAAATGAAAATCTTCAAATTAAAAATTGAAAAAAAAAATCCTATATAGAAAAAATTATTAATTTGGTTATTATTTGTTCATTTCGAAAGTTGAAATAATAGATAATAATGATAAAAAATACCATTTAAAACTGTTTGTCTAAAGCTGAAAACCAGTCACTGTGTAAAATAAAACTGAGAACCTTCTGGGGCAGAATGTTCAATGATTTCAAATATATTTTTTATTATATGTTTTGTAAATTTCACTGTTAATCAGTACTGAAAATATATGTACACTTGGGTAGCAGACAAATGGTTACTGTTAAAATTCACAAACTGACCTTATACCTTTTTTAAATTTGCCCAAAAACTGACCTGTACAAAATTTCAACTCAATTGAACTGTTATCTGGAAATTTGTATGGAATAAGAAATTTTTTGCACATTAAATCACCCAGAGAATTCAAATAGGCTTGAAATGAAGTTTACCTTTGATTTATAGTTTTGACTATTCTTTAGGTTCATTTGTTTTGCTAACATGACAAACAGCATTTCATGAAACAAGTTATAACCATTTCCCAAAAATAATAATCTAAATCCATTGAAAAGTGTTTTAAAATGGCAGACTTTCCTTGCTAGAGCTTTTAATAACTTCATGAATTGTTCTTGAAAAGGTTATGCAAATTAATAAATTCCCTGGCAATGCACATTTTTGATATTTTTTTATTCTTATGATACGGTTACACAGCTTTCAAATAAGCAGTAAAAAACGCAAAAATTTAAAAAAAAATTAAAAAAATAGTAAAACATCGAATATTTTTTTCTGGGGTACAAGTAAGGTTTGTGCTTTTCGAAAATGAACTGTAGGGGAAAATGGGGATACTTGATCCCATTATCATATTTTTATCATATCTTTTTGAGAAAATTGAGCAACTCGTCGTCTTATGCATTTTCTGACAGCGTGTAATTTCAAGTTTATATGCTCCAAAAGTTAGAACGATATATGAACTCGTAGATGAGCAAGAAGCACTATCGTGAGACTAGAAAATTGTGATATTTTTTTAAGTTACAGGAGACTTGATACTTACTAAAAGATACTCGTTCCCTTATTCAAGGTGCTCTGACCCTAGGCAAAAATCTTATAAAGTCTGAAGAAAAAAGATCCATTAAATATTTCTTGCCATGTTAGTTCTCACTTCACAGTTTGTAAGTATCAGACAAAGAGAATTATAAAAGTAGAACCGAAGTAGGCTTTGGCGGAATAGGACGAAGAAAATTTTCCGCGTGTGTCAAAATCATTGTGTTGAAAAAAATTTTGTTCTTTTAAAAGAAATTAATCGAAAAGTGTCTATCCTGTCAGGCTATCGAAAATCGATCGAACAAATTCTCCTCTGGCAGAATTTTCGAAACTTCCGCAGAAGTAGAGTCATTAATTGCACCGACTAGCTACGGGAAAGTGAATAAGTGTGATCAAACTGGTTCTGGGCTTTACTTTCCAAATCGTGTGGGAAGATTTGTTCCTTGGATTCCTGCCCTTTCGTCATTTTTGATAGAGTTACAAAAAATGATGCAAATGTTCAATAATTGAATTGAATTTGTGAAGTGATGATTCTCTCGTCAATACCGTTGAAAAGTCGGTGATTTGTGTTGTGTTTCCAAAGTGCGGTTGATAGAATCAATCCAATTTCAAGGAAAAAGCGAATATCAGGTTTCTTCGTAACAAAAAACTGACTTCCTGCTCAACCGGACTTCATTAAGGGGTGTCTAAGGGCGCTCAAATTTTCGGTATTTTTATGTTAATTTAACCTGTATATTATTGATAATCGCTTGAAACCTCCAGTATAAGCTAAAAGGGCTAAACTTGAAGAAGTAGAATTTCACTATCTGACGCCATCTTGAAATCAAAGATGGCGGCTTCCTCTGAACTAATAATGTTGTGAATGACTAAAAATAGAATGAAACTCTCACAGATGGCAGCTTTCACTCAACTTAAAAATGCTGTAAATCGCATAAAATTTTAATGAGATTTTATACCATTTACAGCATTTTAAAGATCAGCAGAACCCAAGTAACACAGATCAAGCTAACTAGCATTTCGATATTTTATTATAATTTTATTATGGCTTTTTTGTGCAGCTCGTTTTATCATGGTTTTATTATGGTCATGCAAAATGCTTATATTCATGCTTATTGCTTGTTTTCAGATAGTTTTAAAAACGCTCATAAATCTTCCATTAAACATATTGTTTTAGTTATTTAAAAAGAGTTAGGAATGCTTTGTTTAAACTATAATAAAACACTAACTTAGAAGTTTGCTCCAAGCTTTCTTTTGCATGTTCTATTATAGCACTCAGTGCCTGATTATTAAACCGCCATTAAACTTAGTGACAGTTCTCGATCAAGATGTCAAAACAGGACACGCTCAGATAAGATAGCACATATTTGAATTGGAATTCTCATTTTTACACATTTTTTGATAAGTTCTGTGTGTTGATTTGGAGTTAAAATAATAAAAAAAATTAAAAAAATCTATGAATACTTCGAATTACCGGAAGTGGAATGAATAACTCTACAATAGGAGGAACAAAATTTGTTGCTTGACGCCATCATTAATACAAGATGGCGGCTTCCGCTTTTATTTTCAAAGTTGTAAATAACTGAAAATTTCATGAAACCTTCTTAATATTGTTATTAGGTGAAAGTAATAAACGAGTTAAAGTCGAATTTCGTTGTCCGTCGCCATTTTAAATTCCAAGATGGCGGCTACCACTCAACTTGAAAATACTGTAAATGACTGAAAATCGCCTCAAACCCTTACAATATGGGTATTAGTTGAAAGAGATGAACCAGTAAAAGTCGAAGTTCGTAATTTGACGCCATCCAAATTCAAGATGGCGGTTTCCGCTGAACTTTAAAATGTTGTATATGACTTATAATCGTATGAAATCCCAACAATATTGGTATTGGGTGAAAGGGCTAAACGAGTAGTAGTCGATTTTTTTTTTCGCTTTACTCTGAAATGTTGTAAGTGACCCAAAATCGCACAAAGCCACCACAATACAGACCCCAATCGTTTTTGGCAAAATACGATTTTGGAAACATCCGATTTTGGCACATGTCCCTAAATCAAACAAATAACAGAGACAACATATCCTTATAGTTTTCGCTTTAATAGGACCAATACAATTTAGACATATTAGCATGATAAACATAATACAATGACATAAATAGCATATATGGCAAAAAACAAAAACTATTGACACAAAATGTTCGAGCGGGTTACCAAAAACAATCAGAGTCTGGTTCTTCTAGTTGATCCCTTTCAACGAATACCAATATTGGAAAGCTTTCGTGCGGATTTTAGTCATTTGCAGAATTTTGAAGCTCAGTGGATGCCGCCATCTTGGATTTCAAGATGTCGTTTGATAGAAAAATTCGACTTCTACTCGTTTAGTCCTTTCACACAATGCCTATATCCGCGATGCCAGGTAAATGTTTGACGTTTTGTAGTAAGGAAAAAAGGTAAACAAAAGGGTGTAAATTTTCGATGAATTTAAAACTCATTTTACTACGACTTTTTACTTCAGAGATCTCTTAAAAAGTAAGTAGAATCAACTTTTAGGTCTTCTTCTAGTGTTTTAAATATTTTTTTGAAAAAATGTTGATAACTTCTAAGCGATAAATTAAGTTTAAAAACTGGTGTTTTTCTTGCGATTGAAAACACACCTAAGTATATTAAAAGTTTTTGAATGAAAAAGTGATATTTTCACAAAAACATTCATTCAAAAACATTGTTGGAGATATTTGTAAGCTAAATTTACGAAAGTTCTGCTTTGGAAAGCATTCTAACAAGGAAAAAACCTGGTTGAAAAAAACTGGAATTTTATCCTGTTTTCTGTTAACCAAAGTAACAAATTTGATGGTTTTTTCTGGAATGAATGGAGTGTTTGAGTTGTTTTTTGTACTGGAAGAACATTTAAAATGATTTAGATTTTTATAGATTTATTCAAGAGTGGTATTTCATTTATGAAAAATGCACTTCTGGAATGTCTGCTCTCATGTGAGAGCTATTTGCACATTTTTCGAAAAATTTTGTAAAAAAATCGGATATATTCCTGTCGGCGTGTCTTGCATGTACCTATTCATGACAAAATTTTGCCCAATAATTATTAAAAATAACATTAGAAGCTAATTTCCTTTTAATTATATGGCTGTTCCTAAAAGCTTCCCAAATTCTCTAAACTCTTGTATGGGGCACTTTGTAGCGCTACTGTTTGGTTAATATCTCGGATTGTGGGAGTTTCATGTGATTTTCAGTGTTTAACAGCATTTTAAAGTTCATTGAAAGCCACCATTCTGGATTTCGAGATGCACCTGATAGCGAAATTTGACTTCTTCTAGGTTAGCCCTTTTAGCCAATACCCATATTGTGGGGGTTTCATGCGATTTTTAGTTATTTACAGCATTTTATGGATCAGCGAATGTTGCCATCTTGGATTTCAAGATGATCTGATAGAGAAATTCTACTTAAACTGATTAAGCCATTTTACTCAATGACCATATTGTGGGAATTTCTAGTGACTTTCAATGATTTCAATCATTTTATAGTTCAGTGGAAGCCGCAATCTTCGATTTCAAGATGACGCCTGATAGCGAAATTTGTATTCTACTCGTTGATCCTTTTCAACTTATACCCATATTGTGAGAGTTTCATGTGATTTTCAGTGATTAACAGCATTTTAAAGTTCAGTGGAAGCCCCCATCTTGGATTTCAAGCTGACGTCCGATAGCGAAATTCGACTTCTAATAGTTTAGCCCTTTCACCAAATACCAATATTGTGGGCCTTCCATGCGATTCTCAGTGACTAACATCATTTCAAAGTTCAGCGGAAGACGCCATCTTGGATGTAAACATATCGTATATAATGCAGCAAACCCAGTATATAAGTATCATTTCGGAGGTCATATATGTACATTAGCACACATATTCTTGTATTGTATTGAATTATGATTTGCACGATTTGTCATTTGTCATTGAATCATTCATGACTACCCTGATTCCTTTTGGAATATACTATGACAATTTACATCACCATATAGATGATTGAGGTTGTAAACTTGTAGGTCTTCGCCCAATATGCGGTTGGGAATATCTTTATATACGACATTTTTCGTAACAATATGGAAAGTTTGACGACTTATTTGGTTGTCTTCTGCGACTTGAGTGCAGGGCTCTCATTTTCCGTCAGTTGAATAAAAATAAGATTATTTCGAAGAAATGCGATTTTTGCTATAAAATTCAAGTTTATATCGCACAACTTTGCCTGATTACTGAATGTTTTTAACGTTCATGAAGTTATTGAAGTACCTAAACTTGATCCCCAGACGATACGATCTGCAGCTCATGATGGTTCTTCGACGCTATATGGAATATATAAATTCAAGGAGATTTGCTACAAAGGCATTAAACCAAAAGCAAATCGTATATTTCTATAATTACAATCTTTTAAATCGTTGAACACATCATCGATGATCTAACAATAGACCAACATGAAGCCTCCTTAAATACGATTCCAATCATCGATGTCTCATAATCATAAACGATTTGATTAAACTTATTTGAATTCTTTAACGATTGCCAGCAAATACGTTTTACGTGAATCAGACATGCGAATAAATTTACATAGGTATACGATTGCATGCACATAATTATGAATCAATGCAGTTATATACGATTGTACAGCATATATTTCGAATTTTATCAACTAGTCTTGTGCTGCCAGCTTAAAAATGTAAGCATATAGGTGTATATCAACAGTATCTTACAGTTTTCGGAGGCTTCCTGATTCCGATCGGAAATTTCCTGTGAATTTTTATTTTCTTCGACAGATTCGCAGGATACACCATAGGCCTGGATTTCGGGTAGACATATTTCACCGCCGCGCTCAATGTGATCACTCTGGGAAGAACTTTTATTACTAGCAGATACCTTAGTAATTTTGTATCGTTGAACTTATCGACTGTAGGTACCACTCTTCCGACATTTTATTTTTTTTCTTTTCAAAATATTATCTCTCATTTTAGCAATTGTTTGATATGAAAATGTACTTTCCGCTAATATCTAACACCTGGTTGATATGAGAATATAAATCGTATTTCATGTTAAAAAAAATCTTAATTTCGAATTATTTTATGCATAACCCGACAAAATCTGTCAATCACGGCTGATCATCGTATATCGGTCGTTTCACGGATATTTTGCAAATTGTCGTACACAAAGGTCGAGTTCATATATGCATAAATACGAGTCTCTCTTCTTGTCGTAAAAAATCATGCAATGCATTTAAATACGATAAATAATATGCATGGTACGCACATTGTAGGTGCAGATAAACGAAAATGAGTTTAATTAACATTCTATACGACATAATCTGTGAAATAAAATACGACTTCTGGTTGTCTGGGTAACGCCATGTTGGTTGTAAAATCGAAGGGCACAAAATGACGCCAAGTTGATGGATTCATTTGAAAATATTTTTTCAGGCCTGTTTTCAATCAATTCCATTATGTTTGCGATGTCATTATGTCAAGTTTTACAATTTGATTTATAGAAAAATGTTTTTCTCATAAAATTTTTAATTTTGTTTTTTTTCCCATTGGAATAAAAATTTTATAAATATTTCTTCATTCTATAGATTTGAGGCGCATTTACTTTAAGATTTCATCCACATTTTACCTGATAGCTTGACTGGCAGTAGCGCAGATGCTCATAATATGGTTAAAACATTGCTTTTTTGTTATTAATTTTACCAATTCATATCTAAACAATGCATCATTCAACCATCAAGTTTGCTCGATGAAGTTTAGTGCCATAGCTCCAACCAAGTAGTGCTGACCATACTAAAGCTAAAATTGTAACTTGAATTGGGACTTTGGGTTGCTTGGCCTCCATGTTCACCGGATTTAAAAAGTGAATTAGTTTGAACTCAACTAAGTTTATTGTAATCTTTCTACTTAGAGATGTTATTGAACTCGATTTCGAAGAGAAATGAAAACTGTTTTGAATTTTATGACATAAATAGAGTTTATCACTTTAATCTTACCACTTTGTACCGCCTCTTTTTAACGGATGATGGCTTCTACTTATAACTGAACATTGTTAGAAATCAATGAATCGATTTTTTTTATATATTGGAAAAAAAATGCTTATTTTGATATCTCATCTATTAACCACTAATTTGTTTGTCATAAAAAAAATTAAAAAGTTTGAATTTCGGATGAATCAAACGTAAGTCACTTTTCCGCCAAAAAGTTCGAATTTAAGATAATTTGAACATAAGTAACTTTTCCAATGATGGATTCCGTACTACTGAGTTCCTCCGAACCAAAGAACAAACCTCCCCCAAATCCCCGGAGCCTCCCTGGCGTTGTTGCTGGGTGCCTCGCCGAGCAGGCAAGTGGACGCAAGTAGGTAAGCAGCCCAGCAAGCTCACAACCTCTTTCTGAATCAACAGCAGATCTTGGCGGGGAAGGTGGCACAGATTCTCACTCGCTCACCCAATGACTAGCTTCATGTAGGACTCGACAACATATAATTATAATCATCTCGCAATGGAAGGGTGGAATTGCACAAAACATCCACCAGCCAGCAACAGCCCACGACTTCGATCCGCCGACAGGGAGAGGGGAAAGTGAATGTAAACTGCCTCGGAAACTTCTTCATTAAAAGCATGTACTGAATATCAATGAATTAATTAATAATGTTCCTAATTAGTGAGACATTATAGGTGAACATGATGATGATGATGATGGTTGAGGTAGTTCTGCGGTCGTCGTTTTCGTTGTTGTTGAACGCCGATGATGGTTATTGTGGTAGTTCTCAATACGGTGCTAATGATCGAGAAAGGTGTGGGTTGATTGGCTGTTACAGCTAAAAGAGAGCGAGAAAAAAACCCACGTCACTTGTTATTTTTAAGGGGTCCTCGAGCTAACCAGTGCCAATCTTCAAAGCAAGGGTTAAGAAAACGAAAAAAATCTGCGTTGCTCAGCTGATTTGAATATTTGGCGATGATTAGATTTTTCTCAAAAACATCCAACGCTATTTGCAGTTCAAAGTCTTGAGCATGAACCAAAGAATGCTAATTTGCAAGATTCCTGCCAAATATACACCAAAACTCATTTGTCCCGGTACTATTTATTTTCATTGATCGTTGTCGCTGCCCAGAGAAAGTGTGACAAGCAAAAAAAAATCACAAGAACACGTCAGCCAACCAGAGAGAATGTCAAGCATTTTGATAGACCGTGAACGGTTGCAAACGTGCCAATGTCCAATGCCTCGAGGAAAGCAGCAATGATGGTAGTCGGCCAGCTGTCACTAGCAATTAACTTGGCCAGTGGCCAAAGATGGTTGAGATGACTTTGGCCCATGGCTGGTCTGATGGCGGAACATTTAGTTTGCGTGCATTTCCTCATCAATTCTCCGACAATTAGCTTCTGTGAGAGGATCAGTTCACTTGTTGGGATTGGGGTAGGAAAGACTCAAACCTTTTGAAGGCCCGGTTGGAGGGGAGTAGAATTCTTTTTTAAAATGGAAAACATCTTTTTTCTTAGATAAGAAAACTCCCAACGAGTCGGAACACCAAACGAGATGTGATATTTTAAACATAAAAAAAATATTTTTTTTAATGTAATTTTTCCAAAAAAAAAAGAAATGTGCCTTGCGTAAATATACTTTCAGGTTTCGAGTCATGATTCATAAGCACATTTAATGGGCATGTAAATATTAAAATAGTTCATGATGCTTATCTGTAAATCGGATCATCGTTTGTGGATCCGAAAAAGTATATCCATTTAGAAAAAAGTAGAGTGTCATCAAAATTCGACTAAATTAATTTTCCAAAAAAAAACTTTTTGTTAATAAACGTAACACAGGATCATATGTTACAAATAAAACATTTTTTAGTTACGGATAGTGTTTCATTCAACTTGGTTGAATATAAATTCATTATTAAAGTTAAATCTCTTAACCTTCTACCAGGCCTGGTTTTATCGCTGGGTGTTGTGGGCGGGGGAGGCTGGCTGCGTTGATCCTCCAAATTTTCTGAATTCAGTCAATAAAAAGAAACATAGGTGAAATAATGATCGTTTTGAGAAAGGGAATAGAGCGAAGAGTGAAAGGGTGCTGTTGCAAAGGAGTCTTTATTATTTGTTATGCTCTGCTCCTCCTCCCCTTGAATTTCATGCATTCCAAAATCAGAGTTTTATTTCTGGAATACCTATATGAAATTAGAACAGAATTGTGGACGGTTTAAAAAAAATTCTCCGATGTCCTTTAGTACAACTAATACAATTTTTTATAAAACAACTACCATCAAGTCACCATCTACCGCCCAGTTAAGCGGTTTTTCAACTTCAAACATGTGTAGTAAAAAAACGATGGCAGATTTTTATTCGCTTTCTTTTCCAATACATCTCAAAACTGCTCTACTATCAATAAAAAATTTAGTGGAATGCGAAAAATGAACGCTATTCAAGATAATTAACTAAACTTGGGGGAGTTCAACTGGCCCTATTACCGCCCACTCGACTTTTTCCGTTGCCGATACTGTTTTCTTAAGGAAAAACTATCAAAACAACACTGAACAGGTTCTTTTTAGTATTTTTCATGTAAGGAACTGTCAAAACCATATTTTGGATCTTGAGAGAATACATTTTGTGAAATTTTTCCCGTAAATTTTGTACAAATTTAACAAAGTGCGTTTACTGACAAAATGTTGATTCCTGGCAAACAGCCTCAAGTAACCGTTTACTTTCAGCGATAAAACATCATTTTCTAACATAATCAAACTAAATGTTACTTAAAATTTACACATTTGACACAATATATGCGTTAAAAACAAAGAAATTGTGCGTGACCGGTCATTAGGAACAAACACTTTTGTTTACATACCAATTACCGCCCAACACTAAACGCTCCAAAAAACAAAAACTATTGAAAAAATCGAAAATTTTCTAATGCAAATCTATTCTACGAAAATAAAACTAACGTTTCTAGTCGATTTTAGATCAAATATGTACTCTTTAGGGAAGAAAAACCCTTTTTGCATCAAGAGCACATGAATGCTCAGTTCGCTAACAGGCGTCGGATTTAATAATTTGACCGGAAACGAAAATCCAAATATTTTATTTCTGGCTAGCGTTAGCATAATTAAGTTATGTTTTTTCAGTGAAATGGTCGAAAAATGATGCCAACACAGAATAGAAGTCTTATTTTTGGGAAAAACATCCCTCTTTTTTCGAAATATACATAAAAGGGTGATTTTGGGCGGTAAATGGTGACTGGGCGGTGAATGGCTACTTGATGGTAGTTACGAACACCGTTTTGCTTCAAACTTGGAATATGTCATGAACAGTTTGAATAAAAGTCAATTGCAAGCATTTTCCAGATGCACTTCCGAAATCATTGTTTAGTAATGATTACAAAAATATTGGATGATCACTTTTTCTCGCGTCTGCTATTAAATTTGAAATCAGGAATCTCCGCCCAAAAAACCCTCGTGTATAAATTACAACTCGATCGTTGCATAACAACGCAATTATTGCCTAAAATTTAAACCCCTTTCGGTGGCCTCTTTTAAAATGTTTGATATTTGAAATCGATTGCCCGTCCCTCAAAACTCCCGTGTGCAAATTTTCAAAGCAGTCCATTGTATAATAACGTTAATATTTCTAAAGAACAGTGAAAAATTAATAAATATGGGCGACCCCTTTCGTCGACCCCTGGCAAAACATTTGACATCTGAAATTGAGTGTCCGTCCCGGAAAACTACCATGTGCAAATTTTCATCCCAATCTGTGTATGATAACGACAATAGCGCAAAAATATTGAAAAGGTAATAGGGATGACCCCCTTTTCCAACCCCTTACAGTAAATTTAAAGCCTGAAAACTTTCGTGAACCAATTTTCATCAGAATCCGATGTATAATAACGACAATATCGTATTAACTATGAAGAGTTAATCTGGACGACCCCTTTGACCGACCCCTTACTTTAATTTGGATAAGTGAAATTAGTTGTTTATCCCTAATAACTCCTATGTGCAAATTTTCATCTCAATCCGATGTTTAAAATCGTCATTTACACTGAGATATTGAAAATTTAATATGGACGACCCCTTTTGCCGGCCCACAGTGGTCCAATTCTCACAAAAGCTGGCAAAAAGTCTGTTTTAAACTATTTTTGCTCTGAGACCTTTCCAAATTGTTCAAAAATTATAATTTCACAAAAAATAACATATTAATTTCAAATTTTCTTTTAAATTTCTTTTTTATTGTAAGAATTAGAAAAAAAAATTATTTATTTTAATATCTCAGTAAGTAAATTCTTGTATTAAATTTTTCCAACAGATTGCTGCAAAATCTATCACATCCTAGAAAGGTTAATTGAATCGAAAATTATCTTAAAATTACAATACATATGAAATTAAATCAATACAGATTGACCTGACAACGCTCTAGTAGTTTTTAATTTTTCATTACTTAACGACTCAATAAAGAAATTTTATGATAGATGAGAATTGTTCAACAATTTCACCACTACTGATCAAAATTTTGAAATGATAGTTTGTAGGCTTTTTTCTTAAATGATGATTAATCAATGGTTGTTTTAACACAAAACACTTAATTTACATTTTAAACGAGAAATACAAACTTTTTTTAATTTAACATTTAATATTTATTTTTAAATTTATTTCATATTTTATATTTTTAAAATAATACCATAAAAGTTTCTAAAACTTTTTAAAGTTTCAATTGGTTGTCATGAATATTGAACAGCAAAAAAGGTTCTATGATTTGAACAATAATCAGAAGAATATATGAGAAACCGTAATTTAATTATGTTTTGCGAGTTTTCCTAATAGTAAAAATGTCACAGAAATTCATACTGATAGTGCTTCAAAATATGAAAAGGATGTTTTATGAATGGATTTTTGAGAAAAATCAACCTAGAAATCCAATTAAATATCAATTTAGTTCGTGATGCGGGAGGTCATTGGCCTAGAAGTGAAATTTGATGAAAAAAGTGGTTCAACTCTTTGACATCGTTCTCCAAAAATGGCAAAAAAAGGCAGCCCAATTTGCTTTATTTTGTAGCCCAGAAGTGTGGGAATCTATCCAACGTAAAATTAGAGGGGAGTTATGTGGATTTTTTTTTAAATCTCTAGTTTAAGTTATAAAATTCAAATATTTATCGTTTTTTGCAACTAAATTTCATATAAAAAATTTCAACTTTTTTCCAAATCTCAAATTGTTATTAGATAAAGTGTAAAATATGCCTAACAAAAATATAAAAAAAAAACACTTCAAAGCAATATATATTCGCGATTTGAATATCTATTCGTTTTTCAATGTAAGCAAATCTTTGCTAATTTTTCAAAAAATATTCAATCTTTTTTAAGCATTTCTTTGAGAACTCCGAAACGGGTAAACTTAAGACTATCATTTTCATGGTTTCATTTAGCTTGAAAATGCCGGAACACGATGAAATATTTGAATAGATAATTATGAGCGCTTCAAAAATCGACTTTCTGCCAGCTTTTTTGGGTTTTGGACCACTGTGCGGCCCCTTACACTGAATTTGTTACTTCAAATCGATTGCATGTCACTCAAAACTATCGTGTACCAATTTGTATCTGAATACGATGTATAATAACGTCAATATCGCAAAAACAGCGAACAGTTAATATGGACGACCTCTTTGGCTGACTCCTTTGGCTGACCCCTTACACCGAATTTGACACCTGAAAACGATAGCTCGTCTTTAAAAACACTCATGTGCAAATTTTCAACACAATTCGACAAAAAATAACGTAAATATCTCGAAAACAATATTTGTCTTCTATGGAGGACCCCCTTCAGAAGAGGTCATCCGAAAATCTGAAAACATTTTTCATCTTTCCTAGTCCTAATGAGTATCTATTTCAAATTTTAGTCCTCTATCTCTTAAAACGGCTGAGTCTATAGAGGACAAACAAACAAATAAACATACAGAAATTGCTTTATATATATATAGATATGCCAATCTATTATATTCACAACGAAAAAATGATGTTTTGAGGTAATTTAAAAATCATTACTTTATGAACTCTTTAAAGAACTTTTCGTTATACATGTCATTTTTCAAATGAAAATAATAGGTACACACATTTAAAAAAAAACAAGAAAAAAATTGAAGCTATCCACAGTATTATTTCTGAGCTTCTTCAAATCGGCACTAGGCTCACAACAGAATGGTATTGATTCTTATTATTTAACTACACATTTGAAAAACCAAATATTCAAAAAAAAAGTTTGATAATAATTGCTTTGAATCTAAAACTGATGCTTAAATTCGATATTTTATTAATTTCCGAAGCTTTTTGCTGATGATTAGATTCGAAAATATCGTACAGTAGTGTTTGGATTTTATCATGATCAAAAAAATTGGCGTAAGTTTGGCAAAGATGTGAATTTAGCGAAACTGTTAAAATATTATTTTGGAATGATCTGAAATGATAAACAATGAATTCTAATCAACTGGATATGCCGCATAATAACAAGTTTTAATTGCAAAGACTATTTAGAGTGTTAAGGTAACAGAAAATTCATTTTTGTTCAACATATTTTTCTAAACAGCAATTTCACAAATTTTTCTTCAAGAAAATTTTAATGTTTCTTTCAGTGAATCAATGTTTTTCTTATGGAAAACCAAAAGTAATTTGTTTTAGTAAGTTGCTGCAATCAGCAAGGAGAGTTATTGAAAATATCTTCTTTTTCGTCACTTTCGTCATTGTCAAATTCTCCATAACCTTTTCCTGGCTTTCTTTCCAAATTATTGAAGACATGAATCGCCCACAACTTTTCATGTAGGGGAGAGGCGGGCTATATGCGCATATTAAGGAAAGCACTCATTTTCTCCCATATTCCAATAGATAGAAGTCTGAAAACTATATACACATGGGCGGACATCTGTTTTATATACGTTAGAGCAATTTTCTGTTGAAATCTCTTACAGTTTTTGTGAAATTAATTTTATGATAAAAGAAGTCAAAATAGTCAATTTCCGAAACTGGCGGGCTAAATGCGCATGTTTATGATTTTAGCTATATTTCATTAACACTTGCAATATTTTGATATTATTTAATTGAAAATGGTAGAAACGGATGTTAAACATACGCTGAAATTTTGGTGAAAATTTTTACATCACTGGTTCTTTTGCATGAAACATAGTTGAGTATGCCATATGGCTATATTTAATGGTAATATTTTGTTCATATAGTATTTTTATCGGATCAGTTTGAAGTTCTTCTTTTTTCGCTGTATGATCGTGATTTGAGCGTAGATTTAATGTTTAAATGATAAAAAGTAAAAAAAATTATAATACTTATCTATTTTTCTTGATATAGGCATTTAACCTGCCTTGATATGGGCCTTTCAGAACCTGTCTCTTATTTCAATATCTTATCATTAACAACTTTGCCAAAAGCTTCAATTTGTTAAATTTCCGATTTCCAGTTGAACAAGAAAGAAAAACCATTAAAAATTTTGTTCACAGAATCTGTACGCACGATAATTAAAGTTCAATATATTTTAACAAAATTGGCAAAAATCTTGTATGAATTTATAAATTTTTTCGACTTTATATAACAATTTAATTTGTTCATGCCATGCGTTAAAAGCGTATCACCCTCAAACTGCACTGCTTAGATATGACGAATCTCCAGCCATATCGTCAATTGGCTGTATGCGCATATTACCCAATATGCGCATTTAGGAACACTTCCCCCTATGATTAATTTTAAATCCATTCCTTCACTGAATTAGATTTACATAGCAGATTCACGATAATTCAGCTTACTAACATAAAACATCAACTATTAATATAAGGACACTTGGTACAAAAAAAATTGAGGGAAAGCCTGTAAATTAACTCTTTATTTATTTAAAAAAAATAACATCATACAGGTTAGCTTTGTTCAAAGGGGCGCCAATATCTAAAATTTTAGAAACTTACTTACTTACTTAATGATCCCGCGCCGATCCTCCGGTGCATAGGGCCGTGGTAAAAGACCTCCACTGTTGACGATCCGGAGCCAGCGTCTTCACCTGGTCCCAGTCAAGATTCTCGTCGACAGTTTGGATTTCAGCGGCTAGGCTTCGCCGCCACGAGTTTCTGGGCCTGCCTCTTCTTCGATGACCTTCTGGATTCCAGTCAAGCGCCTCTCTGCAAATCTCGTTTTCATCTTTTCGCAGCGTGTGCCCAATCCATCTCCACTTACGTTCCCGAATCTCGATTTCTAGCGCCCTTTGATGACACCGGCGATGTAGTTCCTCATTCGAGATCCAGTTGCCAGGCCACCAAGCGCGGATGATGTTCCGCAGGCAGCGGTTTACAAATACTTGCAGTTTTCGCGTCGTCACCGCATATGTGCACCAAGTTTCGCACCCGTACAGCAAAACGGATTTGACGTTTGAGTTGAAGATTCGGATTTTTGTTCGTAGAGAGATCTGGCGTGACCGCCAGATGTTTCGGAGACTCGCAAACGCAAATCGGGCCTTTCTGATCCGGGTTTCGATGTCTTTCCTGGTACCACCATCAGGCGTTATCTGGCTACCAAGATACTGGAAGCACTCCACTTTCTCAACTTGTTGCCCAGCTACCATGAAACTGGAGGGATTTCCTGTGTTGATCTCTATCGACTTGGTCTTTCCGACATTGACTTTGAGACCTGCTGCCTTGGAACTTTCGGTGAGGTCGTCGAGTTTGCTCTGCATGTCCGGTTGTGTTTGGGCGAGCAAAACAATATCGTCAGCCAGGTCAAGGTCGTTCAGTTGCTCCATTGTTAAAGGATTCCACGGCAATCCTCGGTTCGGTGCACAGTCGGTCGATCCAGTCAGAATCTCATCCATTACGATGAGGAAAAGTAGCGGTGATAAGATACATCCTTGTCTCACTCCAGCAGTTACCGGGATTGGTTCGGACAAGACACCATCGTGCAAGACCTTGCACGAAAATGCCTCGTATTGTGCTTCGATGAGATGGACTAGTTTCTCTGGGACCCCTCGTCGCCTTAGAGCCGCCCAGATGTTTTCATGATTAAGTCGGTCGAATGCTTTTTCGAAATCAACGAACACCAGCAGAAGAGAGTCCTGGAATTCGTTGATTTGTTCCAGTATGATTCGTAGCGTTGTGATGTGGTCCACACATGATCGTCCGGATCGGAATCCAGCTTGTTGCCGTCGGAGTGTAGCGTCGATTTTCTCCTGGATCCTGTTCAGGATCACTTTGCAGAGTACTTTGAGGGTTGTACAGATCAACGTTATGCCTCGCCAGTTACCGCACTCTGTCAGGTCTCCTTTCTTCGGAACCTTTAAGAGGATACCCTGCATCCAGTCGGCCGGGAATGTTGCAGTATCCCAGATGTCAGCGAAAAGACGGTGCAACATTTGTGCTGACAGGGCAGGATCGGCTTTCAGCATTTCAGCAGGGATGCAATCGATCCCAGGTGCTTTGTTGGATTTCATGTTTTTGATTGCCGCTTCTATTTCAGCCAGCGAGGGCGCTTCCGAGTTGACGCCATTTATGCGACTTACTGTTGGCGCTTCAAGCTGCGGGTTCTGTTGGCTATCGCTATTCGTGACTCGGAAGAGTTGTTCGAAGTGCTCAGTCCATCGTTTGAGCTGATCTGTTCGATCGGTCAATAACTGACCTGCTCGGTCTTTCAGCGGCATTCTTGCATTAGTCCTTGCACCACTGAGGCAGCGAGAAATGTCATAAATGTCATAAATCTTTAGAAAGAAGAAATATTTTTTTTTTATTAAAATATGTTACAGAAGACACTACCCATAAGTGTACATTTCCAGTATTCCTTTGTAAAATATTTTCATTTTCTGAATAATGTTTTAATTTTCAACAAACTTCATCAATTTTCTTCCAATTGTTTGAGAGCATAAGATGCGATCAAACAAGAAAAAATAAATTTTAACGACGTTGAAAACTTTCCGATGATTTTTTTAAGCTGTCAATAGATTCAAGCGAATTTCATATTCAAATGATGATTTCAAACGCAAATGAGAAAGATCTGGAAAATTGATAAACTATTCAAGGACAGTTTATGAAAAACGAATTAACTAAACAACTATAAAAGCAACATATGTGATTGTACTTTTTTACTTTTAAATACATTTTAAGACGCACATGGATTTTTCAAACTCATTAAAAAATGTTTTTTAAAGCGTGATAAAATTGAAAAATAACCGTGATAAAATCGAGCATGAATTTGGCAAGGAGTGATCAAAATGGGCTGTGATAAAATCGAAAAACTACTGTATAAATATTATAAAATTCTTGTTTCGATTCTTCAATTCCTTAGTAGGTATAAACTTAATTCTAAAATACGGTCTTCAAAATTCTAATGTATAATGTTTTTCATTACATTTTTTTTTAATTTTAATCTCTTAAACTAAATATTTAGTTCTTAACTTTTGAATTGAAATGAATAAAATAGTAACAAATGTTTTATGTAAAAAAGGTGAAAATGCTATATTTTTCTATATGCACACATTGTTTAATTTTTTTAACATGAAATTAAGGGTTCGTTTCTGATAGTTAATGTTATTCTTGAATGCAAAGTCTCAATCAATTGCAATTTGAATACCCAAAGTTTTATTCTCGGAAAAGATTTTCTAATTTAGCTGAAAATCTGCTGGGAATTTGTGAGGAAAATTAAAACATCGACACGTTTTCGATGTCCATATTTTAGAAACCCTTTCTTGAAGATTTTTGCATCTTGATCTTGGTTTTTTTTTGTCAGGCTTTGTCTACCACCTCTAGCTTTAGGAATATGGCGCTTAGTAGGTTAATTATTGATCAGTTTAGAGTAAAATCAATCATTGACAACAGTTGAATTAACTAGCCTACATGAAAAACGAAAAATGAGTTTTAGGGCGCTATTAAATAAGACGAGTCACGAGTCATTTTACTCGAGTGAGCCATTTTGGTATTACAGTAGTCGAGTCGAGTCGAATTTCAGTCGAGTAGCTCAACTGAGTCGAGTGCTTGAAGGTTCGTGACTCAGCTGTTTCACTCGACTACCGTAATACGACATTTCGCTCGACTCGACAGTGACTGGAGTCGAGTCGAGTTACTCGACTCGTCTTAAGTAATAAGGCCCTTAATCTTTTTACTTTCCATCATTGTTGCAAATTCCCGGAAAAAACGATACAGATTTAGTCTTGATTCAGAAATACAACGATTTGAAATAATCGAGACTGGATCATTCGGCCGAAATCATGAGGCCGAAAGCCATTTGGCCGAAGGTCATTCAGCTGATGGA
Source organism: Uranotaenia lowii (assembly GCF_029784155.1). Classification (NCBI taxonomy): domain Eukaryota; kingdom Metazoa; phylum Arthropoda; class Insecta; order Diptera; family Culicidae; genus Uranotaenia; species Uranotaenia lowii. The sequence goes on from NC_073692.1 coordinate 58,046,171, forward strand.
CGTTAGGCCGAATGCGCTATCTGGCCGAATAGGCCACAAGGCCGAATGGGTCATAACGGTCGTAAGGCCGAATGGTCGCAAAGCCGAATGTTCGAATCCGGCCTTGCATCCATTCGCCTGTTTACCATTCGGCCTGATGATTATTCGTCCTAACGACCATTCGGTCTAACAACTGATCGGCTCAGACAACTATACGTGCAAATATACGTGTAAACAAATCGTATAAAATGCAGCAAAACCAGAATAAACGTATCATTTCGGAAGCTGTATAGGTACATCCGGCCTAACATCCATTCGGCAAAATAATATTCGGCCAAAAACCTTCGGCCTAATGTCCCATTCGGCCTAATGTCCCATTCGGCATAATGTTCCATTCGGCCTATCGTCCTATTCGGCCTAACATCTTTTGGCCTAACATCTTTCGGCCTATTGGTCTTCGGCCGAATGTCCGGCCCCCCAAATAATATACATTATAACTTAAAGCAAAAAAAAAAAAACAGGTATCATTAAAACTATTATGGAAAATTTGTTCAGTCAAATATTTGATAGGTACTGAAAATTTTGACCAATTGAACAACTTTTTGAAGACTACACAGAATTTTAACATTAACATAAAAGATATCAAAGATTAATTTTTGTTCGAAATGATTTCATATATTAAATACAGTTCCCCCACAATCAGTAGTCACTTAACGTATCCTTTCAACACAAAATGCTTGTTTATTCGAGTGTTAGTTGACCAAAAAAAAAGTTTTGCATGAATTTCAGTCATTAAGTGCTTCCTCTTTGAGTTCAAATGTATTTTTATTTTCAGCTTTGTTACAAAATAACATAATTTACCGAAACAATCAGCGTTTTCTAAAACCACAATTATGGGTCAAAATTGTAGACCGTAACAATTATTAGTCAAATTGCTCACAATTATTAGTTACATAGAAGTCTATGACAACACCCAAATATCAACATGGAAATCATCGCGTTTCAGGAAAACATTCAGGGGCATTCTTTGATAGCATAAATTCAAGGGGCATTTGAGCTATAGCAACCAAGAAATGTTTTGCTTTGCTAGCAAAACAGTGACCCATGATTGTGGGAAATTTGGTAGATGTTGTAACAATTATGGGTCAATTTTATTTTGCCAATAATTTTGAAATTTCGCGTTTTATTCGCTCAGTTTCATTTGGAAAACGTAAACTCGTTCTTTTTGCTTATATGAGACCTATTTTTGTTGTTGGAATTTTTCAAATACGCGCATAAGGGGCTTAACGGTTTAAGATGTCAACCTTATAACATTGGAAATTTTTGCGAAAGTTCAACAGATAATTATTAACATATGACAAAAACTATTCAAACAGCAAGTTGACTGTTATCAAGCGCGCACATAATATTTTTAATGCATTTTGATGATATTATCGATAAACTAAAAATAGTAGTATGAAAAAAATTCTTTTAGTTTAGTAGATATCAGCAGTTCAAATGACCGGTGACTAATAATTGTGTGTGACCCATGATTGTGGGGGGACTGTATTTCTATATTTTTTAACCAGAAGTTAAATTTACTCAAGGTTCCGGGAGAATTAATAATAAATTTGAAGCCTTTGTTTCTTTAATCATTGTAATATTTTAAAAAGTGCACAAACGATCGAAAAAAAAACACTTATTACAATTTTAAATTGCATGCATTTCTGAAAAAAATGTGAATTAATTTGCTTTGTTTTATTTGAGAATATGTATTTTGAGTTCTGGAGATGAATTTAGATCAAAGTAATATATTCCTTCATGTTAAAACAGCATAATAACTTCTTATTATCCCGTCTTGGCTTTAAAAGATCTAAATAATCGCATTTGTTAAAAACTCGCACAATCCCCTTTAGATGTTGGAATTTTTGTGTTTTAACGTTCAAACTCGAATTTAGAAATCTTAAGAAGAATTAGCTGATTTTCAGTACCTGATTTTTTTTTAATTTCCGTTTTATGAATATTTGATGTGATAGATTTGAAACGAAATTAAATAAAATCGTATTCAAAATTTATATATCTAATGATTTATAAGTTGCTTAATATTATTCTTTTGAACTTCATAGCTAATTTTTAAATTGTGTTGTGTTGTGGTATGCAAATGTTGCATCTAACCCTGCTGTTGCATGATGCCCCGTTTGACGATATCGAAAAAAAAATTAAAAAATGTCTCAAAAATATCCCCCGTGTAACAGCTTTCCCTACTCCTGTTCAATACCTACTGACTTATATTTTGCTCTAGTTAGATAAAAAAAAATTGTTTTGAATGACTCCATCTGGTAGGTAAAATACAGTTTTTTTCAAATTCCAAAATAAGAAAACCATTGAAAAATTTAATTTTTGTTCAATTAATGTCAAATACTTTCATCTTGTACCATGGTAAACATTCTTCATTTGAAACTATCTTCCAGTGCGATACCATTAATTATTTGCGTGAGCACCTATTTCATTTCTTTCGATCTCCCTGAACCCCATCCGGAGAACGCAGGCCCCAGCTATCAACTACATTTAATTTAATTTAATTTAATTTATATCGGACTCACTCCAATCGTTCCAATTTGCACTCTGACCTCTTCTCGTTTCTGTTTCGCCCCCAGCCACCAGGTTTCTCAAAGCAATTCCCTTTTCGGTTCCATCATCGCATCGGTTTGTTTTCTAAAAGTGTAGCTTTGGAGGAGGAAATCATTCTGGGCTTTGCCGAGCAGCAGAATTGCCACCTCCTTCCTTGCAGCTTCAATCCATGTTCTACAACTTTCTCCCAACAGTGTTGCTCTCAATGTTCCTACCCCTCCCCATTTCCATCATCTTCCCACCACAATTCCAATAAAATTCCCTTTCCTCACCGATCCAGTTTACTCTCGCTCTGGAGCGAAATACTCCCTTATCATCATCAGCTCGCTAGCTAGCTATTTATACGGCGCACTAAGTGGGTACATGAAAAACTCTTAGGAAAACTGTTTAAAATGAAATAAATAAAATTGAAATTTAATTAATTTTCTAATTAAATCATCAACCGGGTGAGTTGGCCGGGGAGTAGAAGCTCTGATGCTGTTGCTGTTTTCTGTTTTGGCCATGGGCTGAGTGCAGAGTTCTCTGTGTGGGTGGTTGGGTGTGGATGTGTAGGTCGATCTGCCGGTTGCAAACGATTTCCGGGATATCAGTTGGGGAAATTGTAGTGCCGAGATTGCAATCAGTGATTCATTTGAGTACCTTAGGTCCTGAAGTTGGGTTGGTTTAGTTCGCATGTATTTTCCAATTTAAGCGTCTTTTCTTAAAAAAAATTCTACTCAAGCACTCATTTTGGAATAAATTTCTGAATAGGCTAAATAACTTCGATGGATGGATATCATAAAAAAATTTCGGAGGAATTTCCAATAATATGACGTGTTTAAGTTTAATAGCACTATTATCGTTGAACTGTGAAGCAAGAAAAAGCCTACACTGAAGGGACCACCACGCGTGGTTGTCTCTAGAAGTCTAATTTCAGGCAAAGGACCCGGCCTTGGCCTCCAGGCATACAGTCAACCGACCTACCTGCCCTGTTTGGTAACCACCAGGGTTTGTCAAAGCCTGATTCCAAAGGGGGAAAAGACAAGCAGAGGTAGTTTTCCGAAGCGACTTCCCGAGTAGGTATAGTCCATTGCAATGGCTTATCATGGCCAAAACAATTTGAGTCGCATCGAAATGAACTTCGTTTTCAAAAAGGTGGAGGAATTCGTTTTTATCTGAAGAAATTTAAGAACGTTCAGAGCTATAAAAAAAATATAAGAGTGGGTACCAAGTGTTTTGAATCAATATAATAAATGACCAGATAAAGGAATAAGAGTTAATCCAACGCTGTTGTTGGCACCAAACGATGCATCCAACTAGAGAAAACGTCAGATTACTGAAGGTGCGATGACTGTAACGTTAGTATTTCTACCAAACCGCTGTTGTTTATCTTAATAACAAACAGTGCTGTCTGATAACATAGCTGAGCCCAAGAAATTTATCGATCAGTGAATATTGAAACAGCCGAACGTACGAAAGCATCCGATTACCAGAGTTCTCTCCAAAGAATTAAAGTGCTGCAAATTCAACATCGTAGCGCTAAATGAGGTTAATATGGTGGGAGAGCTCCATGGTACGTACATACGTTCCGAGATGATCATATCATCTACTAGAAATGCGGGAAAACACAAGAGCTTGGAAGAGCTTTTATAGTAATAGGGCCGATCAACCCACGAATGTGCCGGTGGAGAATCAAGGACCAAAGCAAGGGCCACAAGTCGACCACGTTTTGATAGAAAGCCGGTACTTTTCGGACATCATCGATGCCAGATCCTGTCAGGGCGTCAAGATCGAGTCAGACTGGTGATGGTGAAGATGCGGTGATGGTGACGATGCACCCGGGACTCTCTGTAGTGATCATCACTTGAAACCGACGAAAAAGAGAAGTGCAAAGAACCACCTGTCGAACCGTTGAACAGATCGGCTGAATTATCGAGTTAAATTGAATCACGCAGGTGGCTTCGACAAGGTGATGGTTCATCCTTCATGATGTTCAACGTGCGGCTAGAAGTTGTTATTCGACGTGTGGTACGCGAAATGCAGGCCACGATTTTCAACAGATCCAGTTCAGTGGGTCCAAGACCAACCTGCTAGTAATAACAAGGTCACGACTCACATCGACGAGCTGGAGATAGTCGAAGACATTTCCTCTCTCGGCTCACTGGTGACCGCTACCGTAAGATTCGACGGCGAATAATCAACGAAAGTCGTTCCTACTATGGACTCCACAAACAACTGCGGTTGGAAAGACTTTGCGTCGCACGAAGTGTAACCTGTACACGAAGCTCATAAGACCGGTTGTCCTCTACGGACGCGAGACGTGGATCTTGCTCGAGGAGAACCTGCGCACACTGGGAGTATTCGAGCGACGAGTGTTAAGAACCACCTTTGGCGGCGTGCAGGAGAACGGAGTGTTGAAGGCAAATGCAGAATCACGAGCTAGCGTGACTCTACGGTGAACCCAGTATCAAGTAGGAAGTGAAGGCTGGGCGGATACGCTGGAAAGGACATGTTGCGAGAATGCAGGATGATTGTCCTGCAAAACAGGTGTTCGCTACGAATCCGATAGGAACGAGACAAGCAAGGGCGTAACGTGCGGGGTGGTTAGACCAAATAGAGCGTAATCTGGTGAATATGGGATGCTTGAGGAATTGGAGAACGGTTGCCATGATGCGATCGAATTGGCATATTTATTTAACTTTATTTTATATTTTATTTAAATTTAAATGTTCTTTTCTGTAGGAATTATTTCGTCTAACTCCCGCGTATGTCCATCACCGTTCATTCATCATTCTACACCAACATCTGATTGTTCGTTAGATTCCAACACTTTCATCGTATGATCCTTGTGAGGATTGGTCATTTTTTCAAACAGTCTGTTTTATGTATTGATTGCCATTTTCTTGGAAGTGTTTAAGTTCTCACTTTCTTTGATGCTCGTTGGTAGGTTCTTGAACATTTTCAATCCGTTATAGAAAAGAGAGCGTTTGCTCATCTCTTAATTAATATTCGGCAGTCTGAAGTCTTGTGCTCTTCTAGTGGCGTATCTGTGAATGTCGATTCCGTATTGCAGTCCATTAAATAATATGGTAACATTCCATTTTTCATCTTATACCTACATATATAAACATTACACTGTTATGTGAGTTACAATGTGGCTGATAGAGGATGCTAATAAACTGACTCATACTGGGCCTCATAGACAGGATATTCAAGAGGCCAGTTACGATAGCGATTGATATTCATGGCGCGCTAGATGGATGGGCATTAGACTGGTCCATAACAAAAAAATCAATATATTCCACGCGGCACCACCTAGATTGGTGCATTTAAGTGAAAAAATGACTTTCTGAAAGTTTCAGGTCATTTGGCAGAAGCACGAGCTCAGTCTCGTGCGGGCTATTATAGAGAGCGGTCGCAATATTTTCTTGTCTGTTCTAGTTGGTTCGATTTTAATTATCGTCGGGTGGTGAAGTTTGTCTCAATTTGTTGCGTCGTCGTTGGGCCGGATGTTCATTGGATTTATCGAGATCGATAGTGCCCATTTTCATGGGAAGAAGGGAATTCGAAAGAAAATACACCAGGTGAAATTCGAACGCACGTATGGCGTCCCCCCAAGGCGGAATTTTGTTTTCGTCAAGTGATGAATGTACCATGGTAGGCTATCGAAAAATAGCCAGGAATTGTAGAGGGGAATAATGTGATAACTTAAGTTTATTGTTTGGAATTTTGTGAAGACCGCGATTGTACATATATTCCGAAAAGTGTCGTGAAATTTTCTTCCAAATGGCTGCCATAATGAACATTAAACTTGGCCTGCGGCTAAGATTGAGTTTTGTTAGTGTGTGTGTGCTGGTAGTCTCCGTTTCGGAGAGAATACGTGCAGAATATTTGTATTGTCGCATGGAAGAGAGGATTTTTATGAGTGTGAGAATCGGGCTCGGAAGGAATGAGAAGTGGATGCGCATAAACCGAATAAACTTACCACAGGCATGATTAACACAACCGGACAGATAAGTATATTGTTTCAAAATATCAAAATTGCAAATTATAATTTTAATACTATTCCTCATGATAAGCCCCAATTAGATCATTAATAAGTTATCGTTTATCAGCAACAAGTCGTAATGTGGCAGAGTTTGGTGTTCCTTAATAGATAAATGTACCTATAGGTTTTGGTTGAAATTCGACTGCTGATGATGTTTTTGTATGCAGCCCACGGAAAGACGGTTAAATGCGCAAGAGCTCCAAGGTGTTTGCAAGCTCATAAATTTGAGGTGTTTAGTAGTTGAAATCTTTTAACAAACCTCTTGGATCCCTCCAGCTACTGATTTGTTATTTGCTATTTAGCATAAAAATAAAAAAAATCGAGTCTGTTTTCTTCTTCTCTAGGTATCGCGCTGGCACAGTTCGCATAGTGAGTAAGGATGAAGCGTTTCGTTCATATACAGTGACCCCACTGTTTTGGTTTAAATGATCAACTTTTCACGTTAGCCGAGTATTGCATTAATTGTTATTATTTAATGTCTCACGTTGTATATTATTTTGATGGTTTTTGCTATTAATTCTGATGTATCACTTCGCTGATGATTTTTATTGAAATAATGATAATAGTACTGTGAACATAAAAAATTATATAGTCATTGTCATAATGATTAATCTCAATTTGATGAGTTTGAAATTTAGCCTTTAGATTAAGATTTTTTGTGTTTTCGATGATAATTGAAATGATCAAGCATTCATTTATTCATTATTATCCAATTATAAATCAAACTGTTAATCATACCTTTTGTTATTTTGTGAATTTCGAATCAAGACTTTCCAATATTCATTAGCATCTGAAACTTTCAAAATTAAACAATCATTAATTGAATTAAATACATTTTTCCTTTTTTTAGATCTATCAAATCCATCTCTCATGAATATATTTAGCATATTATAATGCTACAGTACCAGTACCAAATGTCTTTCAATTATCTTTTCTTCCTTATTAATCATTGTTGTTTCAGATGATCCAGTCCGTCTTATTATACTATAGGAGTTGATTACCAGAAATTATATCATAATTTTTTACTACACTCTCAAATCTTTTAATAACTATATTGTGTGAGAAAACAGAAATGAAAATCTCTCAAAAACATTTCCCTTCCAATTAGTTGGATGTTGTAGGTAACCGAAACGCAAGGTCTGCTGTGGAAGAGAAAACAATTTCCATATAGTAGTTTGTTTGGGTTTTTATTTTTGAATATGATATCTCAGTTGATTATATTTAATTTTATTTCTGATATCCATCATTTGCATCAAATAAACCCCCGTAAATTATTTGCAATTTCGTATAATATTCTGAATTTATTCTTCATTTTCTAAATATTTCAGGAGCACCATCTTCATGATATACAACATTTAAATATTTGTTATTCAAACATAATCCCTCCCATTTTTAATAATTTCAATATTATTCTTTGTTTTATTTTCTGTAACATGTTTGAAACCAATACATTTTAATTTAATTTGTTTTCATTTAACAGTTTTCCAGCATAATAAATATCTCCATAAATAACATCATGTATTAGATAACATTATAATACATATATTATATTTAATCAACATATTATATTATATTGTAATGTACCATATAACTTTGTATCATATTATTATATCCTATTATCTAACATAAATTGGATTTCATTTTATTAAATTGTTCTATTATTAAAATTTTCATTATTACAAATTCGTCAGTATTCAAATATTCAACCATATGAAACTTTTAACAAACTTTTATGTTTTCAGATAACGTTTTCATTATTTCAGAACTATTTTGGAACATATTGTGATAGAACGGATAACTCAACAATAGATCTGATTTATTTAAAACAAAAAAATTATATAACATATTTTCAGCCATATTTCTTTTATAAATTTATATTTGGTCGGGATTCGATCAGACCGAACTGATCGCCATCAGCATTTTTTTTTCTAACTTTTTATGCTAATATTTTCATCTAATGACAAATTTTTGATGTTTATCAATCAGAGTCGATAGTTAATAATCCATGGAATTTATTGTAATCATTAGCATTCTCATTTATCCGATTTACAATATGAATAACAAGAGATTCAATGTCAACTGTTTCTAAATTTTCTCATGGCGTTCAGTTTGCTCTGGTCGAAGCCCAGCTATTTACCATATATGATCTTTTTGATATTGTTTTAAATTTTATAATTTTAACACAACGTTATATATGTAATATACTATGCTTATGCTATAACATTATATTCATATTATATTTTATTGCATTATATATCTATTGTATTGTATTAATATCTAGGGTAGGGGCATCTGGGTATCCTCGTTTTACAAAAGGAGCGGTTACCGTGTATGCTAGTTCCCGTTTCAAATACTAGACGTTCCTTAATTTATGTCAAGGGAATTTGGCATGGTTGAGAAAAAAGAAAGTATTTGATTACTATTTGTAAAATAAGGACGCACCCTTTTTTCGGAAGCCTTGGCGGCGGGATTATAGTTTGCATGCTATCTTGGTTAGTCAACAACATGGGAGGCGTTGGCTGAAACGAAGCACACGTGTTTTTATTTCGTCCGTCGCGAAAAATTTCCAAATTTTAACTTGAAATCGTGAAAAGTGAAGATAAACGTGGATAAATTTCGATAAAATAGCTTCTATTTTCAACATGGAGTTTACACTGGATATGCTTACCAGTTACAGTTTACAGCGTATTCAGAAACAGTGGAATTTCAGGCCAGGAATGTGGTGTCCGAAGAATGAAACCCCCTAATTTCGAATTGGTTTTAAGTTTTATTTTACCTTACCGGTAACGAATAACATAAAGCTAGAGGAAAAGTTAAAGGGATTTAAGATAAAGATACTTGGGATGAAATATGTGGCAAATCAGCAGTTGGGTAATGTCTGCGTTCGTGTGGAGAAAAGAGTTGTACGGCATTGATAAGCTCTTAAACAAGCTCGATAAACCAGGATTGGGTGAAATTAAATGTTCCCCCCCCCAGAAGAAGAGATTTTAAGTGCTGTACATTACATCGGATCATTTCGGAAAAATCTATGCAATTAGTTATCACAGCACAGCAATTATCATGGCGGTAAAGTGAATGTTTTCACTAGTTATAAACAGACAAAATTCATTGTCATAGCAACATGAAGTGCAGAATATTAGTTCTCAACGCTTGCTTAAATGTGCAAAGCTCATCGGAATGGGTTCCGGTGTGAATTATGAGCAGACCGAAGTGTTAAAAGCATACCATTCTGTCCTTGAAATGAAGTGAAAAAGAAAATTTGAATTAAGACAAACTCAAACGACGTCGGATAAAAGCTAAAGCGCAGAAAACTCAGGAAATCAAGGTGGAATGTAAGCTGGGTTTCAAAGAAAGTGCTTTAGGTTCATATGATAGTGAAATAACATGATTTCTACAATGTGATGTGGTTTTTCCTAATATTATGTGATCACCGGATAATATTAAAAATTGAGAAATCGTGGCTTTTGGATGTATGGTTCCAAATCAGCGAAGAATGTTTGCTGTCGACCTATTTGGTGAGATCCAACCTTATTAGAATTTTAATCTTCTCCCGAGCAGACTTTGATGCCCAAATCGATAGCAAAGTAAGACCAAAGTAAGCTTTCAACAGCAAACCGAGAGCATAATTTGCTATTAATTTTTAGGCGACAGCAAAACTAGGCATCATTAAGGCTTCAATAAAAATTATGTGACAGCAAGCGGACACCAAATTTAGCTGTCAACAGCAAACGGATAGGATAATTTGGAATATATTTTTTAAGGTTTCATTTTTTGTGTAAAATAGACTAAAATTATGGCATTATTCGGTATTAAATTTAACCGATAGCAAAATCAGGCATGACTGAGGTTTTTTTTTAAAGAATATTTTATAACAAACATAAAAACCTGTAGAAGGGTGGCAATGGATGTATAGAAAAAATATCATACTTAAATTTCGAAAACTGGCCATAGATATTTTGTATGTTGGCGCAATAATTGAACTGTACGAATTTTCAGCTCAATCGGAATTGTCTTTCGAAAATCACCTAGGTATCGACCAAAAGCAATTGGAAAACAAATTAAGTCGATAGTCGATTTTTAGTCAATTAACGAGCATTATTAAATACAATTAAAAAAATGTTATCCAGGTGTTCATTTTTACATTTTATTTTTATAACAACAGCAATATCATTATTTTGTAAAATTTATATGATACATTTGTATTTTTTAAAATTTATAATACCTAGTGTACCCAAGTTCAAATCAACCTTGGAACGAATCCATCTCAAAGAATTGTCAAAAAAAATTAAAATAACGTTTTCATGACTAGAATGTACAATATATTTTCTGATCGTAAATATTTGATTGAAATCACAAAGTATACTCAATTATATATGTGTTAATTCTTTTAGTGTAAAGTATTTATTTATACAGACATACATATGTAAATAGGAAACATACACCCCTAAAATTAATCGATATTTAAAACATAACTTTAATTTGTTATAAGTGGGACTTTTCATAATGTCACGATAACTATTAGAATATTGGAAACATCTGGCGTGACAAAACATTACAACATTTGCCAACTTATGAAACCTAAATTGTTTAACACTGGACTTTCAATTTTTCAAAATAGTGAGTTGTCGAATATTATTCTGATTACGGTTACAATCATACTGGAATCGGATTCCTATAACAAGTTGTTCGAAAGCATTTATCTTCCAATAGTGCAATATCTCCTGGCAAAGGAAGTTCCCGCTGTGACTGGAATCTCTTCAAACATCATAATTTTCTAATGTATTGTACTTTTATTTTCCGATTGACTTTTTTGAATCTGGGACAAAATTTAAAAAAAAACTCTTTTATTACTGATTGTAAATTAGCTATTACACTGTTTATTTGACGGATTATTTCGGAAGGATTTGTTTAAGCTCTATTTTTACTTGGTTCGTTGAATACTTTGTTTATCACAGGCGTTCTTTGTTTCCTTATCCGGTCTTGATGAATCTCCATCGATCGGTTCAGTAACATCAACAAAAAAAGCATCGTTCCGCAATTTCCGGCAAGTAAAATCTTCGTTTATACTCTCCTGCTTGAGGACATTAGCCTTTCCTATAACTTTTGACGTAACCGGAGAAAATAATAGCGAAAGTGCTCAAACATAGAATTTCAACTCAACTCATTAATTAAAAGTTAACTTGACACTATTTACATTTTCCCGTACCCGTGCAGGAATGATTGCGTTGCATGTTAAATACTACTAGAATTTTCTTATTAATCGAGCAGTATCTGGTCGCTTAAACCATGGCCATCAAACGTTGCTATATCAAAAGGTATGTTGGATGTTTTGATTATTATTGCGTTTCTACTTACTGAATGACTGCTGTATGCAAAAAATGAATTTGAGCTTTTTTTTTATAAAAACAGTATTTTGTTTTATAAAAGGTCACTGGATGAACTATTTCTAAGAGGAAAAGAAAGTGTATTTATATTAAATTCTCTATTCGAAAACTTATCACAAGCCATATATTCCATGTTACTGAACCAAACAGGGTATACATAAACAAATTATTCTTGTTTACAAGTGGAGTCAGCAGCTGATAAACTTCAATTGGGCCCCTATTTTGGGATGTTTTCCAGTGTCGCGACGTTTTATGTGTTGGATTCAGTCCAGTTGAAGCCGAATTAACCACCGTGAAAGATTCATCAGCGTTTTCATCGCTGCTTAAAATCGAAGATGGGTAAGTTGTTACGGTATGACGAAATTGTTCAGAAATTAACTTTATCCAAATACGTTTATTCCTTTTCTGATTTCAATTAAGGCTTTGTCGTGACTCAAGATTACCGGGAGTTTCCAAGAAGCTTGAAGCGGAAAACAGCCTACAATGTGTACTTTAAAGAGGAACTGTGTTCAACTTGGTTTCGAAAATCGGACAGTTTCATGAATTTGGATGAAAGTTGAGACAATCTGGAACCATCCCAGCCCAGGAAGATGCATTATGTGTTTGCTTATCGAACACAATCCTGTTTGATCCGTTGCAATGGTTGAAGCCTGGCTGCTGCATGAAGAAGAAGTTCAATCATAATTTGCTGTAGCTGTTTGTTTTCGCGAAGCTGCTGCCTTAATTTTTAGGGTAAGTTTGTTTTTTTTTCTCGTACCATTATACCAAGATTACGAAACGAGACATGTTTCAATTCTCCCGAACCATACCTTCTACTGCCCATTAATCTGTCTTAATATTTGCGTAACACAATGAGGTTTGATGTAAAATAAAAACAGGAATTGCGATGAATTTCTATTCTCATCTGCAGGCCTGAACAGTGAGCAAAAAAACTAAAAGAGGTGCACTATCGTTAAAGTACCTGGTCTAAAGCAATCTGACTTTAAGTTTCATGCAGTTCTAGTCCGAGGCACTGATTATATTGGCCTTTCTGTTTGAAATTTACGAAGTTACATAAATATAAAGACAGTTTCACGTGCAGTAGAAGATCTCTCATATGGTTCGGGAGAATTGAATCATGTCTCGTTTCGGCATCTAGGCTAGTGTGACTTCTCGATCTTAAAAAAAATCTTCAATTGGTTAATTCTTTTAGGTTGTCATAGTGGAACGAATGTGAATGAACGATTCGGAATTAAGCGTCTTAATTCAATAGAGGAACTGTTGTGGAATAAATCTCAGCTTTTTAATTTGGACTATTTCGATGGAGAATTTTGATCGACCATAGGGTTTCAATGACGGAAAACCTGCGAACGACAAGACGAGTATGTTGTAAAAAAAGTCACTGGATATTACAGATGGCAGCACTGAGGAATTACCAGATGAACGTCTATACTCATCTATATTTTTATTTTAGGTAAGTACTTCTCTGAAATTAGTTGAACTTGAAATATTGAGAAACAAAAGATCACAAATGAGATTTTAAAACTATTTTGTTGCAAATCAGACAATTGGAGATCAATCGTGCCATTTGACTTATTTGCTATTATTATCATAGGTATTCTCAATGGTTCTTAATGACGTCATTCTTGCAGATTTAAGAACAGGTTTTGTTGATTTAAACGCCTTTGTGTAGACTACACACTCATTTTGTTTAATATAAACTTTGTTGTTACTTCCATAATCTGTATCCCACTCATTGCCTATACAAAGGCGCTTTATCGTTAGCAGATTCTATTAGCAGATTCGATTACCCTAGCATACTTTTTCAACAAAATTATAGAAAATTTTGCTATCACGCTTTAAGTGTCAAATTTTCTCTCATTTTTCTTGGGGATAAGGCTATACACAGCTAAAATGAGAGCAAAATTTTCATACGTGAATAGCAGCGTACTGCCAAATTTAACTAATTTTGAGCCTAAACGATACCTCGTTTTTAATAAATTTTGAGAGGTAAAGGATGCCAAATTTTGCTGTAAACAAAATTTTTATGATGCCTAATATTGGCATGATTGTGCTCTCCAAGCTCTCAAAAAACGAGGTGTAAATAAGGTCTCACTTTTAGCAAAATAAGGTATCACTTTGCTAACCAAGTATGAAAATTTGAGCTCTCATTTTTGCTGTGTACCACCTTATGTCAAGCAAAATGAGAGCATATTTGGCTCTCAGAGCGTGATAGCACAATTTGCTATAATTTTGCCATAAAAGTCTGCGCGGGCTGTGTTGTATGATTTTATATAGTTTTGGTACATAAAGAATATGAAGCGTTTGGGGTGAGCCCGTTCTATGACTACTGTATGCACAAGAAGATTGCATTATAATGTTTAAATTTCCGATATTTATAAGGCATACGGAGTACATTTCCAGGATTTTTTCTATTTTTTGTGCATATATCATGTAGAATAAATGTGAGGGGGAATATTTTTTATGAAAAAAGAAACTTTTCGAGCTCTAAACAGACCTCGAAAGGTTTCATGATCTGCTGATATTTTCCGTTTCTCTTTTTTATTTTCAAGAGCGAGTAAAGGCGCTTTATCCTTGGTCGATGACCAGAAATGATTGTACACTGAAATCCTCAGCTGTTTAGCAATTAAAAATAAAACGTAAGATGCTTTCATTTATAACATATATTCTTCAAAATTTTTTTAATCTAAGGCTTAGGATTTCTGTGTACAAAATAAATCATTTACAGCCCTTTCAGAATGGTTCTAGTGATCGGATGAGTTTCTTCACAATACGCATGGTTACTTCATCAAGGAGCATTTTTCTTAGCATGCTTCCAACGATATTGCCCATTTGAAACGTATGGTACTGGTGGTCCACGTTTCTTCCTGTTCCTGTGTTCCGGATGTCTCTGCGTTCTCTGCTCCATGGTAGGCCCAACCGCTTTGTGTTTTTGATCATTTTAATGTTTTTATGTTAAAATAATTAAAGACATGAACAAAGACAAGAAGAATAATAAGACACTTTTATTATTCTTTGGGACTCAGACATAAGTTCTGGCTATGGAAGTACGATTAGTGATTAGTGAGTGATATCTTGGTTAGTCAACAACATGGTTATAGTTTCTCGAGACTTTCTCCCCTTTTAACCTTGGATACCGTAAGTGCCTCTGCTCACGATTCCATTCCCTTAGAAGTCTCATTGAGAGGTTATGATTGTGTTGCGTGGTAACCAAGATGGACGTGTGGGTTATTTTTTTTGTCACAACCGCGGCGCTGCCGAAAACCCAAGGTGGATTCAATACATACATACATACATACATTTGGCAGAAGCACGAGCTGGCGCAAAGGACTTGAAATTTGTATGGAGATTTTCGGCAAAATGTATGAAAAATCGACATTCTTTCACTCTTGGTGTTCTAAAATATGTTACTAGTATGCTAGAAAGCTCAGAATTTCAGGAATTGTAGTTCAAACAATGACAAACAAGTTTGTAGAAGATTGTGATGCAATACGAGTTGACTGTGATGAGTTATTCGCAATTTAATGGGTGATTTTTTTTCGCATTTCTTTGATATATCGTGAAACGTGTTTGGGCTAACAATCGCACTAACAAGATCGCATCGTCACACAATGAGAATAACAGATAGAAAGTTTGTAACCTTTCTTTCAACTTTTTGCAAAGATATATGTTATAAAATAAGCTAAAACTTTGCCTGGGACACTAACTTTCTATCTGTTATCCTTATTGTGTGACAATGCGATCAAGTTGTTAATCCACCTTTACACCGTTCATGATATATCGATGAAATGCGAAAAAAAATCACACATTCAATTGCAAATAACTCATCACAGTCAACTTGTATCGCGTCACAATCTTCTACAAACTTGTTTGTCATTGTTTGAACTACAATTTCTGAAATTCTGAGCTTTCTAGCATACTGGAAACGTATTTTAGAACTCAAAGAGTGAAAGAATGTCGATTTTTCATACATTTTGCCGAAAATCTCCATACAAATTTAAAGTCCTTTGCGCCAGCTCGTGCTTCTGCCAAATGCCCTGAAACTTTCAGAAAGTCATTTTTTTAGTTGAATGCACCAATCTAGGGGGTGCCGCGTTGAAAAAAAAATTGTAAAAATCATCCCATACAAAGTTGGGCCAGTCTAATGGGCATGTACGGCTTTCATATTATATACATCACTGTGTTCCCAGTTGCTTGGCCCACACAACTGTTATATGAAATTTTCGATTTTACTGACATCGATTGAAGAATTATTAAAACATTGGGAATGTATCGATTGCATCGTATCACTACTCGCATTATTTTATTTTGTATTCTTTGCAGTCGATTTGTTTGTGTGTCAGATGCGTGAAGAAATACTGTAGCGCAAAAATCAAAATGTGACATGTTCACAGATTTCTCATAAATTATTTTAACCAGATAGTCATACAACGGCTGATTCGGCAAAGTATGCCATATTTTATGGCGATTTTCTTGATTGTATAGTAGACTGAGTCGATTTGGGTTAATTTTTGAATTTCTCAAACCCTGGGGTCTTAAAACCTTCGACTTGGTCCAAAACTCAACCATGATTTTTTTGTAGAGTTTTTAAGTAACGTTTACATGAGCAAATTTGAACTTTTAGGTTTGTATGGGAAAATTGAATATTTTGTACTGAGAAACCAACATCATTTTTATATCTTCTGTGAAACCAAGCCAGCTGATGATTTTTGTGAAAATTTATAAAATTCCTTAAGAAAATTTTTCGCTGAACAACTTTGTTGAAGACCGTAATTTCGTATCTTATAAGGCAAAAAAGTTATTAGCTGTTTAACAGGAATATGTCTTTTCGCATTGATAAAGCATAAATTCAATTGACATCACTGCATGGTGCCTCATGAGGTATTGCATGACTACTTTTCATGCAATAGTCGCGAGGTTCCAGCAGTGATGTCAATTGAATTTATCGTTTATCCATGCGAAAAGACATATTCCTGTTAAACAGCTAATAACTTTTTTGCCTTATAAGATACGAAATTACGGTCTTCAACAAAGTTGTTCAGCCGAAAATTTCCCTTAGGAGTTTTATAAATTGGCACAAAAATCATCAGCTAGCTCGGTTCCACAGAAGAAACAAAAATGATGTTGGTTTCTCAGTACAAAATATTCAATTTTCCCATACAAACCTAAAAGTTCAAATTTACTCATGCAAACGTTACTTGAAAACTCTACAAAAAATCATGGATGAGTTTTGGACCAATTCGAAGCTTTTTAAACCCCAGGGTTTGAGAAATTCAAAAATGACCCCAAATCGACTCAGGCTATTGTATAGTCAATATGTGCTTTGAAATTCAGCTTCTCGTCAACTTGTTTTCCTTGGCTCAACCATAAATCACTAATTCTGGGAAGGCTCTTATTTAGCGATTATCAATAACCAACTATACAGTTGGTTCGATTAAGATTAAGACACAATTTTTATGTTTTAAAAACTCCGAAATTAATCAGCATTTGCTTCTTGGATAACGAGTTCTAAGCCATCACCACTCCAGTACGAGACTACCGTGGATTTGATCATTTTAAAGATTTCGTCAAATTCTTGACAACTCATTGTTTCAAATTAACTGAAACTTCCTCCATTACAGACAATATAATCCACGAAGGCGTTAGAATTTGCCGGAATGCTGGCATGGACTTTAATGACACTGTCAATGAAGAAGTGATTGAACTTCTCTTAAATTTCAGTTTCATCTTTGGTTTGAACCCATTCACACAAATATTTATTGCCTCATGATCTCATATGCGTTATTCGAGTGACTTCTGCAGCAATTTGCCGAAACCCGTATGCTTCCATAATACGTTTCAAGTCTATGCATTCTGCTTCTTTATTAAAATTGATATTGAAATCGTCACACAAAATGTTATCCATTTAATCAACTACAATACCAAAGATTTTCAAGAGTATCACATGCACCGAGAGTCATTTGCACGTGGCGAATGGTAAATTGCACCAACGATTAAACTTTTCTTTTGATTTCCTAATTTTAAGGTATACATCCAGTTCATATCCAGATAGGCATTCAGTAGAACATCTAGTAACACCAGTAAGTCTCGAATGCGAAATTATCTTTTCATTATTTAACCTTCGATTTCGAGTGTGTTTAAATTTGCGTCTAAAGGTAGATGGGTTTCAACTTTGAAGTCCTAGATGAGGTTCAAATAATTTCTCTAAGACAATAACAATATCTTCGAAATTATTTATCAATCCACAGACATTGAGATACACAATCTCCGACGTTTTCTGCTATTTGCCGTTATCTATGAACTTTTTCCCAGATCTGTTCTTTACAATATTCAGCTTTGTGACCAAAATGCCAACAGCAAGCAGCCAATGAGCAGCACTGATAGTTCTTCATCTGACCGTAAGTTGCGTTGTACTGAAGCAAAGATTGCGGGTTCGAGTCCTGCCGGTGAACTGTTGTATCTTTTTGGAAAACTCATAATATTTATGGGTTATATTCTTTCTTTCTTTGATATCGTAAACTGGGGGAACTTTGATCACTTTTTTCATTAATTTTTGAATATTTTGGAAGGGGTTAATTTTTCGTACCACCTAAAAACTTTAAAACACTTACTGAGGTGAGGAGTATTAAACATGATCATTGATTGCAGTTAATTCAAAAGACATTGGTGGTAAAAATTAAAAGTATGTTAAAAAACCAGACTTCGAGTTTCGGGGTAACTTTGATTACTATGGTTTTTACGTATATCAACATCTTCAAATTAATTGTTTTGATGCCATTTAGCAAAGAAGGCTCAAAACATCGATAACAGTAATTTTTTGTTCGGACTCAATTGAATTTTTCAACTTTTTCTTTCAAAAACAAATATACTCAAAAAGTGGACAATGTTGCTGCATACATTTAGGGGCAAAAATTATGGTTAATTTATTAACCATTTTAAATATGTTTAGACCTCAAAACAAATGAAATTTTACCTTAATGCAATCCCCTAAGCCCTCGCACTATTCCTATGTTCTTTTTTTTTTTATTCAAACTTAACCATTTGATAGGGTTTTTAGCCATTTTTTTCTATACGGACTTTTTCATGGAAAATGACCGTTTTTTTTCAACATCCAAAAATTATCATCAAACGTCCATAAAAATAACACTTAAACTGAACCTAAACTAAGCAAAAAGTTGAACTTTCACAATAAATAACCCATTTGCTCCTACGTGCTTAAATTTGATCAGGAGAGATGTTTGTTTGTGAACCTTAAAAAAACCAGATATTTTGAGATTTTTAAATTATATTTTAAGTAACATTAAAAATCTCCTAATAAAAACCTAATTTTGCTTATTTGTAACTCAATTTATAGGCTTTCATACGAAGTTAACAGTTTTCAGATATTTTAACTTGATACTCAGTTAATGATGATTATCTGCAAACATTTCATGTTGATCAAAGTTACCCCGCTGATCAAAATTCCCCCAGTTTACGGTACTTCTTTTTTTTCTATTTTATAAGAATTTAACCCATTAAGGTCATTCTTCCTCGATATCTTCGATACTTCATGTTTCTCTAATACTTTCCATCACCTTCAAAAATTTGAACATTTATTGCATCTTAGCACACTTAGAGCAAGTTCACTTGTGTTCAGATAAAGTGATAGAAACATTAACACTTTTAGCAAATTTTGAAAATTGTACCATACAAAATTGTGTTCAGGACCTTTGGGCCTTGATTTTTTTTTATTACACTGTTTCTATTCCAGCCGTATGAGATAGAAATCGGATTATTCTTTCATCACAGCATGTGAAAATAGAACACGTGTTGTAAAAAAATTGAAGGTCACAGATCTTGAAAATGTTTTTATTTGGTAAAGTTTTCGAAATGTGCTACAAGTGTGAAAATTTCTACCACTTTTTCTCAACACTGGAATTTTACACCACTACTGGATCTGAAGATGATCTCAGTTCCTCGCGTGTGACTTCTATATCCTGTTCAGTGAGAGGTTTTGAACGAACAGTTTCTTCCAATTTAATAAGCGAATTATTTTCAACGTTGCTATCACTTTTCGCAGATTTGTTTTTAACCGTCTCAATTTTCAGACTCATTCACCCTCTTTTCTACTGCTTGTTTTTTGAGTCTGAGGAATTTTACTATGTCGTGAAACGGAATACTAAATAAATAAAATAAAATACGTTTTATGAAAAATAACTGTGGTTTCTTAAAATTCTCCGAAATTCCAGCTTTGAAGTACCTATGATTATAATCAGTGTCGTTAATAATGAAATTTCACGAGAACACTTCCATTGACGCTATATGCATAATGCATCGATATCCTTCTTTAGACCGTCAGGTTTTTTTTACATTCAAGATTTTTTGAACATTCGGGTCCGTAAATTCATTATCTCGAAGTTAATCTATAATTTATTATTCAATTGGATTGAATTAGACTATCAGGTTGAGTTGAGTTCGTTCTCCAAAAATTTCCCCAACGGATGAAGGTTGTCTTAACTCGTGGTGCTGGCTTTCCTAGCGTGTTGGCGACTGGAGGAGTAACTTCACTTATGCCGAACACGGAAGAAACTTTTTACCCTAGAGCCTCTAGATGCCGGCAATCAATTCAAATTTTAAGAAATAATAAGGGCTATTTGCCTCGATTCCTGACGCGAAGGAAAAAACTGAAGGAAAGGGAACCACTGTTCTTGAAAAGTTTCTCGTGGTCAAAGTATGAAAGGTTGGGAAATTCCCTTAAGTTTCTCAAAACTTTTTGTTCAGTCTAACTATGCTTCTAATGATCATTTCCATGGTACAACTGTGACAAAAATATACGATCAGGATCTGTCTTATCATGATTCCTGTAAGATAAAAATAGTGTCATGCATATACCAATAACAAAAGATGGATATCTAATGTAACTCTCGGTTTAGCTTTAGCTTTTATCCAAATTTTGGTATTCACTACATAACAAGGCATTACAAACCGTCGCATAATTTTTTTTACCTCATAATTTAAAAAAAAACTAATATTTAAAGCTATGTATTGCAATAAAACCTTGTTGAATTAATGCTCACCTTATCTCATTAGCACGCCGGTCTCAATCGGACATTTACAACCCCACAAGTACACATGTGCGCCTACAAGTCCTCTTTCAATCGAGATCGGAAAATACTTTCCGTGCACGTAAATAATTACCATAATAATCAATTATAAAGTATCCAAATGGAGATAATGGCCTCCATCACCACCTCTCACAGTCCCTCCCGCAGTTTGACGCCCTCTCTTTCTGTTTATCTGTCTCTCCTTGGAAACCAAAATCCCTGCAACTGGTTGGAAACCACCTCGAATAATAATCAAAGCCACCTCGGTCTCTCGGATGCTCCAGCTTCCGACCGATTGCCTCTCAGAACCAGCAACCGGGAACGGGTACAGGGACGATGCAAGTTGTTCTCACTTACTTCTCTCTCTCTCTCTCTGCCCCAGCCACTCTCCCCCCAATCCACGCGCAATAATCACAGAAAAGTTACCGAACCGAGGATTATCGGTAATCAATTAATTACATGTTGCATACGTTTTATTTATGCAGTTTTTCGATTCGATTGCACCACCGGCTCATCATCATCCGACGAATTCAGCAGAACGAGTGGGGAACGTGGGAAGTTGAAGCCGGGCTCGTGTGGGAGGTTCCAATCATCGGTAATGGGCGCCCTTTGGGCCTGACGACAGTTTGCTGTTGCAAATTTAAGTAATTGCTTCTGGTCGATAAGAGAGAGATCAAGCATAATGACTGACGGAGTGAATATGGGTACTTAATGAGTTTCGCTCATTAAAAGTTCATACAGAGCGCGGCTTTAATTTGCAAATGAGTGACATTTCCGGTGAAGTTATCAAGAGCTGGAAACAAACATCATCGAGATAAGCTTTGGTTACATACAATTACAGGAAATATCTCTGTGCTAAAAACGAGCACACACCACGAAAACATTTGTCTATAAGTTAATAATTATGGAAAAAATCTCTTCTATCTTCTCTGTTCTCTCTTTTATCTTCTCTCTGCTCTCTTTTCTCTTGTCTTTTCTTTCTTCTCTCTTCTCTTTTCTATGTTCTCTCTTCTCTCTTTTCTCTTCTCTCTTCTCTTTTCTCTCTTCTTTCTTTTTTCTTCTCACTTCTCTTTTTGACCTTTCTGTCTTCTGTCTTCTGTCTTCTGTCTTCTGTCTTCTGTCTTCTGTCTTCTGTCTTCTGTCTTCTGTCTTCTGTCTTCTGTCTTCTGTCTTCTGTCTTCTGTCTTCTGTCTTCTGTCTTCTGTCTTCTGTCTTCTGTCTTCTGTCTTCTGTCTTCTGTCTTCTGTCTTCTGTCTTCTGTCTTCTGTTATCTGTCTTCTGTCTTCTGTCTTCTGTTATCTGTCTTCTGTCTTCTGTCTTCTGTCTTCTGTCTTCTGTCTTCTGTCTTCTGTCTTCTGTCTTCTGTCTTCTGTCTTCTGTCTTCTGTCTTCTGTCTTCTGTCTTCTGTCTTCTGTCTTCTGTCTTCTGTCTTCTGTCTTCTGTCTTCTGTCTTCTGTCTTCTGTCTTCTGTCTTCTGTCTTCTGTCTTCTGTCTTCTGTCTTCTGTCTTCTGTCTTCTGTCTTCTGTCGTCTGTCTTCTGTATTCTGTCTTCTGTCTTCTGTCTTCTGTCTTCTGTCTTCTGTCTTCTGTCTTCTGTCTTCTGTCTTCTGTCTTCTGTCTTCTGTCTTCTGTCTTCTGTCTTCTGTCTTCTGTCTTCTGTTATCTGTCTTCTGTCTTCTGTCTTCTGTTATCTGTCTTCTGTCTTCTGTCTTCTGTCTTCTGTCTTCTGTCTTCTGTCTTCTGTCTTCTGTCTTCTGTCTTCAGTCTTCTGTCTTCTGTCTTCTGTCTTCTGTCTTCTGTCTTCTGTCTTCTGTCTTCTGTCTTATGTCTTCTGTCTTCTGTCTTCTGTCTTCTGTCTTCTGTCTTCTGTCTTCTGTCTTCTGTCTTCTGTCTTCTGTCTTCTGTCTTCTGTCTTCTGTCTTCTGTCTTCTGTCTTCTGTCTTCTGTCTTCTGTCTTCTGTCTTCTGTCTTCTGTCTTCTGTCTTCTGTCTTCTGTCTTCTGTCTTCTGTCTTCTGTCTTCTGTCTTCTGTCTTCTGTCTTCTGTCTTCTGTCTTTGTCTTCTGTCTTCTGTCTTCTGTCTTCTGTCTTCTGTCTTCTGTCTTCTGTCTTCTGTCTTCTGTCTTCTGTCTTCTGTCCTCTGTCTTCTGACTTCTGTCTTCTGTCTTCTGTCTTCTGTCTTCTGTCTTCCTGGTCTTCTGTCTTCTGTCTTCTGTCTTCTGTCTTCTGTCTTCTGTCTCTGTCTTCTGTCTTCTGTCTTCTGTCTTCTGTCTTCTGTCTTCTGTCTTCTGTCTTCTGTCTTCTGTCTTCTGTCTTCTGTCTTCTGTCTTCTGTCTTCTGTCTCTGTCTTCTGTCTTCTGTCTTCTGTCTTCTGTCTTCTGTCTTCTGTCTTCTGTCTTCTGTCTTCTGTCTTCTGTCTTCTGTCTTCTGTCTTCTGTCTTCTGTCTTCTGTCTTCTGTCTTCTGTCTTCTGTCTTCTGTCTTCTGTCTTCTGTCTTCTGTCTTCTGTCTTCTGTCTTCTGTCTTCTGTCTTCTGTCTTCTGTCTTCTGTCTTCTGTCTTCTGTCTTCTGTCTTCTGTCTTCTGTCTTCTGTCTTCTGTCTTCTGTCTTCTGTCTTCTGTCTTCTGTCTTCTGTCTTCTGTCTTCTGTCTTCTGTCTTCTGTCTTCTGTCTTCTGTCTTCTGTCTTCTGTCTCTGTCTCTGTCTTCTGTCTTCTGTCTTCTGTCTTCTGTCTTCTGTCTTCTGTCTTCTGTCTTCTGTCTTCTGTCTTCTGTCTTCTGTCTTCTGTCTTCTGTCTTCTGTCTTCTGTCTTCTGTCTCTGTCTTCTGTCTTCTGTCTTCTGTCTTCTGTCTTCTGTCTTCTGTCTTCTGTCTTCTGTCTTCTGTCTTCTGTCTTCTGTCTTCTGTCTTCTGTCTTCTGTCTTCTGTCTTCTGTCCTTCTGTCTTCTGTCTTCTGTCTTCTGTCTTCTGTCTTCTGTCTTTTCTTCTGTCTTCTTTCTTCTCTCTTCTCTCTTCTCTCTTCTTTCTTTCTCTTCTCTCTTCTCTCTTCTCTCTCTCTTCTCTTCTCTCATCTCTCTCTCTCTTCTCTCTCTCTCTTCTCTCTCTCTTCTCTCTTCTCTCTTCTCTCTTCTCTCTTCTCTTCTTCTCTCTTCTCTCTTCTCTCTTCTCTCTTCTCTCTTCTCTCTTCTCTCTTCTCTCTTCTCATTCTCTCTCTCTTCTTCT